>NC_060149.1:246749673-247049673 GCF_021461385.2 Schistocerca piceifrons
TGTCTACGATTTTTATATAGCACTCCTGTAGGTTTGTATTGTCTTTCAGTTTTGTGAGTAATTGGTCTCTGCAAATTACAGAACGCTTTTCCTGTATCACAGAATATGGCACATTTGTAGTTTGGATATTCATATTGTAAGCTAGGTATTCCGATATACGGAGGAGTTATAGCCCTGCAGAAAGTTTATGATGATATGCCAATTGGGGGGGGGGGGGGGGGGGGGAGTGGTTGGTATGATATTGTTGTCCAATAATGGTGGTCGGTTCTTGTCAATACAGCTTCTTGGCTCTTTGTGGTCTTTGCCTAGAATTGGTGCTACATTTGCCGTTCTCCATTTGGAGGAGTAATATTCATTAATTAAACAACTGTTGTAAATTCTAGTTAGCAATAGTAGCCGCTTCCGTGACAGATATTTGACATAGACGTTAATGATGCCGTCAGGTCTAGGTACTGACTTGGTATTCTTGATGATTCGTTTCCGCTCATGTGTTGTGGACAGTTGTAGCTTGTCTCTACTTTTGGCGTTGCGTATTATGTTGGCTGATTCTGCTGTTCCATTGTTCTCAACTTGGTCAATTTGGAAATCTTTCGTATTAATGATGTTTTGTTCTTCGAACTTGTGGTTTATAATTCGGTCTTTTCCCAGGGGTCAAACGTGAGTCTATTGTTGTGCAGTAGAGCTCTTTTTGATTGTCGTGGTTTTCGAATGGTGCGAATAAGTTGCCATTCATCTCGCGGTCGTTGTGTAGGGTTGGCATTCGATTTTCCCACAGTCCAGAGCGCCATTTCGTGGCTCTTCTAGTCAATTCTCATGACAACTGCTTCATTTACTTTCTGTAAGCTTGCTTAAAGGTTCGTTGATTCTGTTTATCTAAATATTTAAGATCCTGGAATGTGGGCGGAAATGCTTCATAGCATGTATTCTATGAGTTGTTATTAATGAAACTTGCCTGGCTGCTCTTTTGATTTTCGATGATAGTGTCTCAGCTGTTTGGTCAATAGGTTCCGCTGTGGTGACGTTTTCTGTTAATGTACTCGTAATATTGTTATTTAGCCAACTTTGGAATTGACCCCAATCCATTGTTTTTGTTAGTCTCATTGGTGGATCTATTGCTCGTGAAATGCGGCGGAGAATCGGTTTGTGATCTGATGTCAAATCACTGCTGTTTCTTAAGCTGAGGTGTGGGCTGATGTTGTTGACGATTAGTATTTCTAACACATTTTCTCCACGGTTCTGTGTGATGGATGTACATGTTGGTTATTCTGGTCCAGTAGTTATTGCTTGGAGTCGTTCTTCAAAGTCGTGAAGTTGCCTTCCTCTTACATTCTCTTGACGTGAGTTCCATGCTATGTTCTTCACATTTACATCTCAGCAAAGCAAGATTTTGTCGAAATGATACAATAGTGTGATAAAATCATCGTCTTCAAGGTAGATATCTGGCCGCAAGTAGGTGGCTATCAACGAAATTTTCTCATTAGATGTTTCTATAGTTATTGCTGTTGCTTCTAGGGACGTTAGTTGCGGAATAGTTTCATAGTTTTGTGTGAGTGAGGACCGCAAAAATATTGTGATATCTACTGCTCTCCTGTTAGGTCTGTCACTGTGGTAGCCCGTGTTGTTTCCAATTCTGAATCCCTGGGCTGGCCTTAGGTGAGTTTCTGATGCGAACATAACATCGACTTTATGGCATTGAGGCAAATCTGTGACTTCTAGTTTCTTATTCTTGACGCCATTGTATAACCAAATGTGAGCCTATTTTTTCAGTTGAGGCGTATGATCCATTACTCGTCGGAGAAGATCGTCATTATACCTTCTATCAAAACTAGACTCGTTGAGAAAAGGTCAGTTGAATTGTTGAACTGTCTTGCTAGGTCCGTTTTTGTAGCTATGAAGTTGCGTCTGTTAAAGAGGAACACAACAGATTCCATGTTGAAGAATGCTTTTATAGTTTCTGATGGTCCCAGGGATTATTCAGATTGTTGGTTATGTCTTTCTTCATCCCTTTTCTTATGACCTCGCTGACTTTTCTTCACTGTTGGGTTATGCCCTGGTTTAAACTGTTGTTGAGATTTCGAGTGGATGTTCTTAGTGGTGGGAATACTGTTGTGGGCTGAGGGTGTCGCTTCTTTGTTGTTTCAGGTGTTAGCTAGTATGATTTGACTGCTTTCTGATATTGCTCACATCCACTCGAGGAAGCTGGATGTCCTGACTCATAGCAATTTGCACATTTAGGTGGTTCGTTGCGAGGAAGTCTGCAGTTCTTAGAATGGTGATTGTCTCCACATCTGACATATGTAGTCGGCATTGTACATTAAAATACTGTTTGAAAGACTTCTGACAGCGCTTGCATTGGGCACGCTCATCCTTTGATTTGTAAATTTCTGTTTTTGCTCTTTATTAAACATGCTTTTAATATCATGTAGTGCATAGTGTGATGTCCTTTGGGAAATGAGGCCTAGTACGTAGGTTGTGGAATGAGCTTTTTCGTGTGCCTGTCTCGTCTCTAGAAATGATGCACACGTGTGACACTGAAGTTAAGTCTCTTCAGTTCTTCATGAAGTTCCTCTTCCATAACTTCCTCAGGTATCCACTTGATAACATGTTCTCTATTTGTTGCCAGTTGATAGGCATATAATGGCATCTTTATCTCTTGAAAGAATTGGATTGCAGCTCTTTAATCATATAGGTAGTCACAGTGGTATTTAATTTGGTTACTTTTATGTATTTCTTTCACAGGTCCAGTTGTTGTCTGTTTGAATGCAGCGTTAAGTTCAGTGTATTTTCCTGAGTAATTGAGCGTTATCTGTGGAATTTTGGCTTTTGTCAAAAGTGACTGTCAGTGGATGAAGTGGATGGCCCTCGTTGAATTTCTGCTGTGTTCGTATCTGTGGTTTGAAGCTGTTCAAATTTATTTGCTGTTGGTATTCGTTTGGTTTTCTTGCTAGCCGATGGCATTTCCAAGAATTGTTCCATTTTCTGTCTCTTTTGGTTTGACGAACAGTCTCAAATGGCTGTTCGATCCCTGGTTAGTGGTCTTGGACTTCCGTGGATTGTGAATGTTCAATGTCTGCGTTGTTCGTTTGGCGTTCGTTTGCGTCTGAAGAGAATTCCGGATCCGATGTTGGCACACTTTCTTGAAGTCTTCTTATGATCGTTGCTTCTTGTGCTTTGATGTCCCTTTCTTGTCGTGAGTTGTGATGAACTGCGTAGAACGCAAATGGTGCTAAAAAAAAAAGGCATAGTGATCCGTGTAAAACACGTCAAGCACGCTCCCGAATAGTTCACACTGGTCACGCAAGCTCCCAGCTCGAAGGCTAATGGCCACGCTGGATAATCTTGTCTGCGTCGTTATTAGATCAGATAACTCTATTGACATCTGGACTATACAGATACTTAAGCAGAATTTCAAGGCAACTGGACAAGTGAAGTGGTTCAAAATACGTAGAGTTGTTAAGATTTGACCTAAACAAATATACTGTAAATTGTGGTTCCTTGAGCCCTAAGGTTTTTCTTCTGCCGAAAATGGTGAAAAAAGGTTCAGGCTGTTATCAGAGACAGCAGTTACTGATAAGACTGTTAGGAGTATGATTTTCGGATAGGTAGCAGCTGTGTTTAGTACGGATAGATTTTATAGTTCATACACTGGCCACCAGAGGCTAAAAATTGTTTCGTTTAATCCTCAGTTTTCGTCTATTCACGCACCATCAAAGGATAGATTGTTGGTAAGTGATTTTTTTCATATTTCACACCTTTTATAGTTTTATCCATAGTCAGTTTAATATTTTTTTAAAGTAAACCATATGTTGTTGTTGTTGTTGGGGTCTTCAGTCCTGAGACTGGTTTGATGCAGCTCTCCATGCTACTCTATCCTGTGCAAGCTTTTTCATCTCCCAGTACCTACTGCAACCTACATCCTTCTGAATCTGCTTAGTGTATTCATCTCTTGGTCTCCCTCTACGATTTTTACCCTCCACGCTGCCCTCCAATACTAAATTGGTGATCCCTTGATGCCTCAGAACATGTCCTACCAACCGATCCCTTCTTCTGGTCAAGTTGTGCCACAAACTTCTCTTCTCCCCAATCCTATTCAATACTTCCTCATTAGTTATGTGATCTACCCATCTAATCTTCAGCATTCTTCTGTAGCACCACATTTCGAAAGCTTCTATTCTCTTCTTGTCCAAACTATTTATCGTCCATGTTTCACTTCCATACATGGCTACACTCCATACGAATACTTTCAGAAATGACTTCCTGACACTTAAATCTATACTGGATGTTAACAAATTTCTCTTCTTCAGAAACGCTTTCCTTGCCATTGCCAGCCTACATTTTATATCCTCTCTACTTCGACCATCATCAGTTATTTTGCTCCTCAAATAGCAAAACTCCTTTACTACTTTAAGTGCCTCATTTCCTAATCTAATTCCCTCAGCATCACCCGACTTAATTAGACTACATTCCATTATCCTTGTTTTGCTTTTGTTGATGTTCATCTTATATCCTCCTTTCAAGACACTGTCCATTCCATTCAACTGCTCTTCCAAGTCCTTTGCTGTCTCTGACAGAATTACAATGTCATCGGCGAACCTCAAAGTTTTTATTTCTTCTCCATGAATTTTAATACCTACTCCGAATTTTTCTTTTGTTTCCTTTACTGCTTGCTCAATATACAGATTGAACAACATCGGGGAGAGGCTACAACCCTGTCTTACTCCCTTCCCAACCACTGCTTCCCTTTCATGTCCCTCGACTCTTATAACTGCCATCTGGTTTCTGTACAAATTGTAAATAGCCTTTCGCTCCCTGTATTTTACCCCTGACACCTTTAGAATTTGAAAGAGAGTATTCCAGTCAACATTGTCAAAAGCTTTCTCTAAGTCTACAAATGCTAGAAACGTAGGTTTGCCTTTCCTTAATCTTTCTTCTAAGATAAGTCGTAAGGTCAGTATTGCCTCACGTGTTCCAGTGTTTCTACGGAATCCAAACTGATCTTCCCCGAGGTTGGCTTCTACTAGTTTTTCCATTCGTCTGTAAAGAATTCGTGTTAGTATTTTGCAGCTGTGACTTATTAAGCTGATAGTTCGGTAATTTTCACATCTGTCAACACCTGCTTTCTTTGGGATTGGAATTATTATATTCTTCTTGAAGTCTGTGGGTATTTAGCCTGTTTCATACATCTTGCTCACCAGATGGTAGAGTTTTGTCAGGACTGGCTCTCCCACGGCCGTCAGTAGTTCCAATGGAATATTGTCTACTCCGGGGGCCTTGTTTCGACTCAGGTCTTTCAGTGCTCTGTCAAACTCTTCACGCAGTATCATATCTCCCATTTCATCTTCATCTACATCCTCTTCCATTTCCATAATATTGTCCTCAAGTACATCGCCCTTGTATAGACCCTCTATATACTCCTTCCACCTTTCTGCTTTCCCTTCTTTGCTTAGAACTGGGTTTTAATCTGAGGTCTTGATATTCATACAAGTCGTTCTCTTATCTCCAAAGGTCTCTTTAATTTTCCTGTAGGCGGTATCTATCTTACCCCTAGTGAGATAGGCCTCTACATCCTTACATTTGTCCTCTAGCCATCCCTGCTTAGCCATTTTGCACTTCCTGTCGATCTCATTTTTGAGACGTTTGTATTCCTTTTTGCCTGTTTCACTTACTGCATTTTTATATTTTCTCCTTTCATCAATTAAATTCAATATTTCTTCTGTTACCCAAGGATTTCTACTAGCCCTCGTCTTTTTACCTACTTGATCCTCTGCTGCCTTCACTACTTCATCCCTCAAAGCTACCCATTCTTCTTCTACTGTATTTATTTCCCCCATTCCTGTCAATTGCTCCCTTATGCTCTCCCTGAATCTCTGTACAACCTCTGGTTCTTTTAGTTTATCCAGGTCCCATCTCCTTAAATTCCCACCTTTTTGCAGTTTCTTCAGTTTTAATCTACAGGTCATAACCAATAGATTGTGGTCAGAGTCCACATCTGCCCCTGGAAATGCCTTACAATTTAAAACCTGGTTCCTAAATCTCTGTCTTACCACGCTGATATGCAAACTTGTCGATACAACATGCAGAAGTGTGCTACTTGAACTCAGTTTTTGTCATGTGATTTGGGTTCAAGGGACACCAAACCACATTTCTAACCTTCATATACAATATTACTGTGGTCTCAAGTCCTCCACAAAATACATTCATTTGCAAAAATTAGATAGCTGATTATAAAATGTGGAACTCCAAGGTCGCCAAGCATAAATAAAGTGCTGCACACCACCAACCTTTTACTAAACAGAAGAAGTGGGAAGCAAGTCTTAGACAGACTATTGATAAAAAAGAGCAAGATGTAGTAGTAAAAGAAATTGAAAATGGCATGGAATTCTAACCAGAATGTTTGACATAGTAAGATTCCTGGGAAAACAATGTTTGGCGTAACTCTGCCACAGGGAAGATGACACCAGCGCAAAGAGAGATAACTTTTTGGAATTGGTGAAACAAAACAAAAAGCCAGTGGAAGGTATTTAATAATTTCCACAACGAAATGCTGTCTCGAAATCTGGAAGAAAACCCAAAGAGGTTCTGGTCATACATAAAGCACACCAGTGGCAAGACGCAATCAATACCGTCACTGCGCGATAACTACGGTGAAGCCACTGATGAAAGTGACGCTAAAGCAGAGTCAATAAACACGGTTTTCGGAAACTCCTTCACCAAAGAAGACGAAGTAAATATTTCTGAATGCTAATCAAGAATAATTGCCCAGATGAGAAACATAGAAGTAGAAACCCTCGGTGTAACAAAGCAGCTTAAATCACTTAATAAAGCCAAGGCCTCCGGTCCAGATTGTATACCAGTCAGGTTCCTCTCAGAATATGCTGGTACAATAGTTCCATATTTAGCAATTATATACAACCACTCGCTCACAGAAAGATCCGTACCTAAAGACTGGAAAATTGCTCAAGTCACACCAATACCGCCGGCCTGAGTGGCCGAGCGGTTCTAGGCGCTCCGGTCTGGAAGCGCGCGACCGTTACGGTCGCAGGTTCGAATCCTGCCGTGGTCATGGATGTGTGTGATGTCCTTAGGTTAGTTAGGTTTAAGTAGTTCCAAATTCTAGGGGACTGATGACCTCAGATGTTAAGTCCCATAGTGCTCAGAGCCAATTGAACCAACATCAATACCCAGAAATGGAAGTAGGAGTAATCCGCTGAGTTACAGACCCATATCAATAACGTCGATTTGCAGTAGGGTTTTGGAATATATACTGTATTCGAACATTATGAAGTACCTCGGAGAAAACGATTTATTGACTCATAGTCAGCACGGATTCAGAAAATATCGTTCTTGCAATACACAACTAGCTCTTTATACTGATGAAGTAATGAGTGCTATCGATAGGGAATGTCAAATTGATTCCATAGTTTAAGATTTCCAGAAGGCTTTGGACACCGTTCCTCACAAGTGTCTTCTAACCAAACTGCGTACCTATGGAATGTCACCTCAAGTGGGAGACTGGATTCGTGATTTCCTGTCAGAAAGGTCACAGTTCGTAGTAATAGACGGAAAGTCGTTATAGGCCCTCTATTGTTCCTGATCTGTATTAATGACATAGGAGAAAATCTGAATAGCCGTCTTAGATTGTTTGCAGATGATGTTCTCTGTCATTTACTGTCTTGTAAAGTCATCATATGACCAAAACGAATTGCAAAATGATTTAGATGAGATATCTGTAGGGTGCGAAAAGTGTCAACTGACCCTGAATAAAGAAAAGCGTGAAGTTATTCACATGAATACTAGAAGAAATCCGCTGAATTTCGATTACGCGATAAGTCACACAAATCCGAAGGCTGCAAATTCAACTAAATATTTAGGGATTACAACCACAAATAACTTAAATTTTAAGTTATTTGCCTGCATTTTGCATCTAGTTTAAGGTAAGTTAGTGCGTCTGTGAACGTCGAGACATTTTGCTGATCATGAACATGTTTTGAGCGAGTACTGTATTGCAGGTTCATTTGTGAATACTTTCAAGGGTTTACAAAGTGAGGTCTTACATCATCATGACACTTCTCCTTTCTATAACGGAAAACACGAAGACACTTATAGATTTGCCAGGAAATATAGAGGTGTGACTGTAACGCTTCTTTCAGATAAACATATGTTCAAGTTACCATTATATCTTTTTGTTACCCTATAAACACTTCCTTATATAGAAGCCAGATCTCGTGATATTCGTGCTTGAGTCAAAATGTTGTATAAACAGGAGAATATTTTCAGGGCGTTTTCACTGAGGTTGTGTAAGTTATGTACTCAGTTTAATTAACAAAGGAGTTGGGGGCTTTCACACTGTAAAATGGATTTGCGGAATGCAGACTGGAAAGATGCATACAACAGACTTGGTGACAATGAAAAATGTAATGTATTCTCTAAGGTAGCCTATAGTTAACCATGCAAGCTTTCCAAAACAAGTTTGATAAATTTCATTCCGTTTTAAAATCTTGAACATGGCTGTCAACAGCAGTTGTAAAGCGACACTTTGGGAAAGAATGAAAGAATTAGCCAACCAGTTGCGTAACATAATTTATTACAACCCTTGACCTAGGTCTCGATACTTACAAAATTATCTTCTTCAGAAGAAACTGAAACACCTAGAAATTACACATTGATTACAAAGGTTCAAGTAAAACACAAATTTCAAAAGCAGGATAAACTACTAGAATCCAAGAGTACACATATTCTTGTTACACATTGTTGAAAAGGTGCTTTAGAATAAAGCCGTTTGGCTCTTGTCAAGTAAAAGTTCACGTCAGAATAAATGAAATAACAACTCATGGCCATCAAATGAAACCAAAGTGATTTTCACAGATAACTCTTGTGAACTAACTTGCGTACTAGGCTCGTACGTTAAGGGCAACTTCAATTTAGAGGTTACACGTGTGTGTACCCCACAAGCAGTGCGCAAATCAGCATGCTGAGTGACTTACATAAAATGAACTGACAAAAACTGTGCATAATTGAGCGCGAATAATCGTGCCTAACATTTTACAAAAGTAGTGCGTGACTGACAAACATTGTAAGCCTACCTAAGCAGTGCAATCTAGTACACAAAATATTATACGTATTAAATGACGCTAATAAAGTTATTTGAAAACCATTGTCATAAACTAAATTATAACAGAAAATTATATGAAAAACATAGCTTCGTTAGAGCAATTACAGTACAAAATGGATAAATCTTCCTTCTTTAGGAATAAAGACTGTTGCTTCAAGTGGATGAAATGCAGTAGCTAAAAATTTTATTTAGATTGTAAAAAATAAAACTCTGACGATCTAAAATAAAACGTGATGTCTTAAAATAGTTATGCATATTGGATGACTTTCATTACAGCATGGCAAGTGGACTGCATTCTAAACATTTAGTTATGGATAAGTGATATAAGGAAGTGTTAATTATATGAAAGAGTGGTGTCTGTTCTTTCAGACATGTCCAAAAGAGCGGACACCACGCATTCATATAATTGATTGATTCACCTAGCTGGGCAATTGACCGCCTTCAGCAGCGTGGATGCACAAGTACGTCAGACCTCCTGTGGGAATCTCAGAGTAGCGAAGATGAAAAACATGGACAGGGAGTGTGGATAGGCCCTGAGGCGTGCCGAGATAGTCTGGGGAGCTGTTGCGGATGGCGCAGTGGTGAACGCACCTGCCTCGTAAGCAGAAGATCCCAGGTTCGAATCCCGGCTGGGTACACATTTTCACTCGTCGCCGTTGATTCCGCTGATCAAGCTGACAGCAGTGCTCCTCTACCTTCAATTTACTTGTAAGAAAATATGTTTGAGAAAATGACTTCCTCGACACGGCACATGTAGTAGGTAAACAGCCGTTGAGTACCGCGAGCAACGGCTTGAAGCCGTCGACTAAATTGTAATTGCTAAGCTGCAGCCGTTCGTTCATGATAAAGCCATTTAACTATAGTACTTTCCTCTGTGCTACTAGCATTTTTCTACTTGGTGTCGCTTCCTGGCATAACTACTTGTTACTGTTATTTTCATCCTAACATTGCGAAAAGTTTATAAGTCAAAGTAAGCCCTTGTGAGTGGTGGAATTCTCCTGAACTCGACAAATCCTGGTTTGACTTAATTCGCCCGTCAGATAGTGGTAAGTTGACGAAGTGGAGCGTTCCTGTCCATACAAAGACTAGACGGACCTCGTTTAATGGGCAGTGGAAATGGCTTCTGAGGTCATACTGACAAGATTTTATCATAGACTTAATTTACGTAAAAGAACTCCCCAAACTTAAACCACAACAGCATAATTTATTGTTACGAAAGCCCATTCCATGCAGGTTCAGATGTTACAAGTTATTTACTCTTTATGCATGAATGAATTTGTTGAAACTGTCTTAAATATATGATTTTTTCTTTGCTGTTATGAACAAATCTCATAAATAATTCATATAAATATTCTTCGAAAATGATTTGCTCAGCATAACTGAAATTACAGAAGAAACCAAAAAACTATACCCCTATCTGTTTCCGATTTAACCAAATAATCGTACGCATTGTCGAAGGTGTCTATTATTTTTTGCTTAGTTGCGAAAATAGGGGCATAGGCAAATTTATGATTTCTACAGGATGGCAGAAATCTATACTGCGCTACTGACAGTTGGTAGCATGAGCAAGGAGACCGAGCGAAGATATTGCGCACTGGCAAGCAGCAGCATGCACTTGGCGGCTCTGTAACAACTACAGCGTAGACAGACGGCAGCACGCACATGGCCGCCCTGTGAAGACTGACATGAACACACAGTCACACGAAACTTGTAACTCTAATATCGTGGCACGAAACTGTAGTGTCATGGAATCGGCGTATACATCCTGCTGTAACACATAGTTTGCAACCTACTCCTACCTCAAATGTGCACGGGCGATGTGTCTCTTCTTTCGGACAGACAACTCGCATTCATATAACATAGAATCTTGACATGCTGTTTAGTATCCATAGACACGCAGTGACTTTCTGTCACCGCTTCCCCCTGTGAGGAAATCCAAGCAACATCCGCTCACCGGCTGGTCAGATAGCTACCTACCCTTTTCGACTGCTCGCTGCGGCCCCTCCAACTCCGTGACAGCTCCTTTCCAGTCTGGTCTAACCACTATGCTGCAGTTTGCCAGCCATACGTTTCTCAGCTAAAACCAGCCATTTATTGACCAAATTTTGTGTCACACACATCTCTTATGACGTCACTACCTGAATTATTATTCCATCAGATGTAACTTATTCGACTACCAACATTCATTTTATCCAAGGTAAGAATAGGTACCTCAAAGGTTTGAAATAGATCTGCTACAGTTCTAATTCAGATTTTTACCTTTTATACCTATTACACTCAAGTTGTTGCATCTTTTATTGAAGAGTCGATCAGCAGGGTAAAAGACGTTTCCGCATCCTCAAATAATCGTATACTTTCGTAAAAACTGCAGTTAATGTAAGTACCGAAGTATGTTAGCAGAAAGTCCAAAGCAGATTACGAACATTTTCTTGCCAATCAGTTATACTTCAAACTAGGCGACAATCTGATTGCTAGCAAATGCAAAAATAGAAGAAAAGAGCCACTCACATTTCCCTATGCTGTTCTTTTAGCTCTTCTGTGTTTTGTTTTCCCTCTGTTTTAATTTCTTGATTAGCTATCTTGCCTCCTCCTTGGCTTTAGTGCATGTGGGAGTACCTGTGTGATAGAGTAATTGTGTAGTCATTTCATGTGCATGCGTGTACAACAGTTTTCGTTCTTACCTACATTCGTTTATTTCAGTCATTGTTAGGGCGCTGATAACCTCGCCGTTGGGCGCCCATAAGGTCCTCAACCCACAAAAGAGAACGAGCTCCTAAATATTGACTTCAACAGTTCACCATGTCTCAGTGAAGTTGTAGCATACAGTTTCTCGCCTTGCCTTCAAATGCAGTAACATTTATACTTGTCTTCTAGGGCAAATAGTAAATTGCCAGCCTGTTGCAAAAGAAATAGTGGATCAAGAGAGGATTACGACGATTTCCAAAGCATGTCTCACATATCCTTCACGTGAATGACTGTCTAAACTGGTAGAGTTCAAGCATATTTTCGCAACTTTCAACTGAGAAAAGAATTTGAAGTGCAAAATGATGATGGAAATACCGATAGATTCTCAGTTCGAAACAATTAACAACTAATGTCTATTTCTTGTGATTATGGACAAGGATTTTCATTCAGTTGACACAACAAAACAGAAAGGCAGAATGGTTGGCCGTTAAGAAGAATGCAGTAGTACATTTAGGGACCGAGCCAGTATAGCACATTATTTCAAGTGATATTCAGTTGCCTTTTTCTCCTAATCTGTTCTTTAATCTGGCCTCATTTTTTGTCATAAATCTTTAGAAGATGTCTAGTACGGATGCTGCAACTGCAATATTGCGACAGTTGATACTTATTGAGTTATGAACAAAATTTAGGTACAGAGACCGATAGTGTGTATTTTCTGTAATATTCAATTGCCGATTTCACCTAATCGGCTTGTTAATCTATCGTCTTATGTTGCCTCGAAATTAAAGAATAAGTCTATTGTGGATGCTGCACCTTGCATGTTTGACAGTTGATATTTATTGAGTTACAGGCATCCGAAGTTAGTGGCGGAGTCCACGCAGACCGTAATTTCTGTGATATTCAACTTGTGGTTTCCTTAATCTGGCTTCTTTCGTGCCACAAAAGAAAAGAAAAAAAAATGGTTCAAATGGCTCTGAACACTAGGGGACTTAACATCTGAGGTCATCAGTCCCCTAGAACTTAGGACTACTTAAACCTAACTAACCTAAGGACATTACACACATCCATGCCCGAGGCAGGATTCGAACCTGCGACGTAGCAGTCGCGCGGTTCCGGACTGAAGCGCCTAGAACCGCTCGGCCACCACGGCCGGCTGAGAAAAGAAAGCGTCTACTGTTTATGATATAGGTGGCATGTCGTGACGACTGTTATTTATTGAGTTGTAGACCTCTGAAGTTGGGAGCTGAAGCTGTACAGCTCATATTTTCTTCGGTATTCAATTTGGCTTAATTTTTCTTCCCACAACTGAGGAACGAATATACTACGAACGCTGCAAGTGGCATGTTGTGACGGTTGATATCTATTGAGTTATGGACCTCTGAAGTTAGGGGCTGAGGTTGTACAGCATGTGTTTCCCAGTTTCCTCTAACCGTCTCGATAATCTGGTTTTATTTTTTGTCACAAAACTGGGAAGGAGTCTAGTAAGGATGATACAAGTGGCATGTTGCGTCAGCTGACGTTTATTGAGTTTTGGACATCAGAAGCTCCTGTGGAGGCCACGAAATCTTGATTAGAATGCTTATTGTGGTTATACTTGAGTGATTCATTTCCTAGTAGCGGTAGTATAGCGTTTTAGTTTTATGGCCAAAGTGTTGGTTCGGCATTGGTAAGTCTTATATATGTAGTTTTGGAGATGCATCCTGTATGGAGCAGTTTTGTTTATGCTACACATTCATTGTATATGGTTATCCGCTTGTGAATGTGATATCTTTAGGTCAGATTAGTTCTCACATCTTCAGGTGCCTTTATCGGTAGAGTGGATTTAATTCTGAGTATTTTACTAATTCCCTTACTTTCTGAGTCGCTCTCAAAAACAATCCGCGCAGAGTTTTTTTGTGCGTAAGTGGGCATCCCTGCTACAAGGTACCGTAAACAATTCTGGAAACGAAACTAACTTCAACCTCGCAGTATTTCCTGAGTTTGCTGGGGCCTAAGGTGGCCAGACTCCCCGTATTATCCGGGGCAGCCCCTTTTTCTGAGTCTCTGTCCCGTCTTTTTTTCTTAAGGTAGAACGGGACACCAAAATGTCAATTTTTGGTAATGACTTAACGGCATAAACCGCCGTTAACTATAATTCTCAAAAATTGAAAATATCCTGTTTGGCATCAGTCTGATGAAAAATTTAAAGATGCTAACAACTGATAAAGCAGAGCTTTTACATTATGGATCTACTATACAAACACACCTGAAACCATGTGGAGACTTCGCTTGGAAAAGTGCAGTTACGGACGACAATTAAACTGTGCCGGTCTCCGCTGTCAATTAACAAATCGTAATCACTTGTATCTGATGTGAATGACGCAAAAAATCAAGAAAACTGTACACTCATATACCTGAGTGTAAATCAAAAAGAATTCATTACAGTTGTGACTTTGGTAGAAGACAGTGTTGTGTTCTGCATTTGTGAAATAATAAAATAGTGAACTTCTGTAAACTGCGAGTGCTAAAACACTTGAAATCAACAATATGCCACCGTCGAAAAGGAAGTGTGTTTTCAGTAGTGACCTACAAAAGCAATACTCATGCATTTAAAAGAAAAAAAAAACAGTTTCTAACTCAGATATTCGATGCAGTAAGTGTACGTCAACTTTCAGTTTAATTCGGGAGGAGGGTCAGATATATCACTACATATAAACAGTGAAAAATATGTAGGTTGGAACTATTTACTCACAACCAGTACAAAAGAGTTACATGTTTGCTCCTGTTACTGTTCTTCAGAGTAGTCACCAGCGTTGTGTAGAAACCATTGCTAGCGATGTGGAAGGCGTGGTATACGGTTAGCACAGTCTGTTCTGTTAATGATGCGAATGGAGCGGTCTATTGCCTGACGAACCTCTGGAGCAGTTCTGAAGCGAATGCCACGAAGTGGTTCCTTCATCTTCGGCATCAACTCAAAGTCGCAAGGACTTAAGTCCGGGGGGTATGGTGGATGGTACAGTACTTCCCAGTCCCAGCGAGCGAATAAATGGTTCAAATGGCTCTGAGCACTATGGGACTTAACATCTGAGGTCATCAGTCCTCTAAAACTTAAAACTATTTAAACCTAACTAACCTAACAAACATCACACACATCCATGCCCGAGGCAGGATTCGAACCTGCTACCGTAGCGGTCGCGCGGTTCCAGACTGAAGCGCCTAGAACCGCTCGGTCACAACGGCCGGCAGGTAACGAACAGAGTAGCCACAGCTTGCGCTGTCTGCGCCCGCGCATTATCGTGCAAAATGATGGGTGGGTAGCGCAGAAAGTGTCACGGTTTCTTTCGCAAAGCTGGTCGCAGGTGATGCTCCAAAAACGACTGTTGGGAAGAACTTATTTCACATTGTAATACGAAAAATGTGGCTTTTGCCAATTTTCTTAAAATACTAAATTTTCTTCTTTGTTAAGCTGCGAAAAACGCCCCCACTGCTCAAGTGTTTTCTCATATGACAGTTCTGTGGACAAATGACGAGAACGCTGTTTCAGTACAGACTTTGAAAGCTATGTTAATTAATAAGGTAGGCTTCAATCACAGTTGAGTAACTTTTTACAAAGTTTTGTGTGATAAAGTAGAGTTACTAAAGAAGATCCATTCATCAGCAAAATATCAATGAGGAGTGATCCCTGCACTAATAATTCTACAGGATTGTTTGCTTGGACTAAATTCAGAGCTACTATATAGGTATGTATAAATTGCATATTATTTACTGATTTATTGTTAGTTTAGAAACCTTCAAAATTGTGATGAAATAATTTTATGCATTGTGTTTTCTTCCCTTTTTTCATTGACAAAAATTTTAAATGTCCCGTTTTCATGTTTCAAAAACATGATGATCTCAGTGTAAGCTCATTCTTTTCCATTAGCGCTTTAAAAACGAGCGTTCTGTTCTTTTCTTCTAAGTTATCCTAAACATGTCGTTCTCGCACGATATTTCAACAGCGTGCCTCGCTGAAGAAGACAGCGAGGCACGCTGTTGAAATATCGTGCGAGAACGACGCGAATATCCGGCTGGATTCCCGAATATCTAAGATGTCAACAGATCGCCGGGAAAGCATGAAGAATTATATCCTAAACATTTTTCCACAATATTGGGAACCATAGAACAACTACCTTTTAGAGATTTATATCTACGTTGGTACTCCACAAGCCACGCCAGACTTTGTAGCAGAGGGTACATAGTGTACCAAAATCATTTTCCCCTTTGCCGGCCGCGGTGGTCTAGCGGTTCTAGGCGCTCGGTCCGGAACCGCGCGACCGCTACGGTCGCAGGTTCGAATCCTGCCTCGGGCATGGATGTGTGTGATGTCCTTAGGTTAGTTAGGTTTAAGTAGTTCTAAGTTCTAGGGGACTGATGACCACAGATGTTAAGTCCCATAGTGCTCAGAGCCTTCATTTTCCCCTTTCGCCTCGTATCTGTAGATAGCATGTGGGAAGAATAATTGTCAGTAGCTGTCTCAACAGGCCCAAATATCTCCAGTTTTATGAATGTGTGAGGTGCATATGGCAGTAAATAATGTTCGTCTCTTGTATCAGATTTTAACTTAGGCTCTTCGAATTTTGAAAAGAAGGCTTTTTGCAATGCCTTTCTTTCACTGTCTCACATTAGAGTTTGTTCAATAGTTTGATAACGCTCTCACACTGACTAAACAAACCCATGACAAAGACTACAACTCTTCAATCAATCCAACTTTGTAACGATCCCATATCAATGAAAACTTCTCAGAAATGGTCATAACACTGATTTACATATGACTTCCTCTATGAGTGAATCGCCCTTCCTTAGAAATCTAACAAATCACACTCTACAGTTTGATTTCGTCATGTCTATGTTTACACTCCTGGAAATGGAAAAAAGAACACATTGACACCGGTGTGTCAGACCCACCATACTTGCTCCGGACACTGCGAGAGGGCTGTACAAGCAATGATCACACGCACGGCACAGCGGACACACCAGGAACCGCGGTGTTGGCCGTCGAATGGCGCTAGCTGCGCAGCATTTGTGCACCGCCGCCGTCAGTGTCAGCCAGTTTGCCGTGGCATACGGAGCTCCATCGCAGTCTTTAACACTGGTAGCATGCCGCGACAGCGTGGACGTGAACTGTATGTGCAGTTGACGGACTTTGAGCGAGGGCGTATAGTGGGCATGCGGGAGGCCGGGTGGACGTACCGCCGAATTGCTCAACACGTGGGGCGTGAGGTCTCCACAGTACATCGATGTTGTCGCCAGTGGTCGGCGGAAGGTGCACGTGCCCGTCGACCTGGGACCGGACCGCAGCGACGCACGGATGCACGCCAAGACCGTAGGATCCTACGCAGTGCCGTAGGGGACCGCACCGCCACTTCCCAGCAAATTAGGGACACTGTTGCTCCTGGGGTATCGGCGAGGACCATTCGCAACCGTCTCCATGAAGCTGAGGTACGGTCCCGCACACCGTTAGGCCGTCTTCCGCTCACGCCCCAATATCGTGCAGCCCGCCTCCAGTGGTGTCGCGACAGGCGTGATGGAGGGACGAATGGAGACGTGTCGTCTTCAGCGATGAGAGTCGCTTCTGCCTTGGTGTCAATGATGATCGTATGCGTGTTTGGCGCCGTGCAGGTGAGCGCCACAATCAGGACTGCATACGACCGAGGCACACAGGGCCAACACCCGGCATCATGGTGTGGGGAGCGATCTCCTACACTGGCCGTACACCACTGGTGATCGTCGAGGGGACACTGAATAGTGCACGGTACATCCAAACCGTCATCGAACCCATCGTTCTACCATTCCTAGACCGGCAAGGGAACTTGCTGTTCCAACAGGACAATGCACGTCCGCATGTATCCCGTGCCACCCAACGTGCTCTAGAAGGTGTAAGTCAACTACCCTGGCCAGCAAGATCTCCGCATCTGTCCCCCATTGAGCATGTTTGGGACTGGATGAAGCGTCGTCTCACGCGGTCTGCACGTCCAGCACGAACGCTGGTCCAACTGAGGCGCCAGGTGGAAATGGCATGGCAAGCCGTTCCACAGGACTACATCCAGCATCTCTACGATCGTCTCCATGGGAGAATAGCAGCCTGCATTGCTGCGAAAGGTGGATATACACTGTACTAGTGCCGACATTGCGCATGCTCTGTTGCCTGTGTCTATGTGCCTGTGGTTCTGTCAGTGTGATCATGTGGTGTATCTGATCCCAGGAATGTGTCAATAAAGTTTCCCCTTCCTGGGACAATGAATTCACGGTGTTCTTATTTCAATTTCCAGGAGTGTATGTAAAGTTCTAGCCATTAAAAATACAACACTAGAAATAATACAAAATAAAGAAACTTTCGTATTATAGTTACGTAGTATAATAGGGAGAACATATACCTAAATCTGCAGGTTATTTGGAGATATATAGGGCGCAAAATTTGGTGCGTAGATCTGCCACTTGTGGCACCAACAATGACTCTAACCTGGCTGGGCATCGATTTGATCTGTGCTTCAATGACAGATGCAGGTATATCAATCCCTAGTACTTCACCTGTATGGCAGACTTCATCAGTCATCGTGTCTGGTGAGTGGTGACTTGCCAGTCGCTTGGAAACACATGACCGGGTTTTTCAATTGGTGACTGATCTGGAGAACGTACTGGCCGGGGCAACAGCCAAATACCCTCTGTAACGAGGTAGATCAGAACAGCACAGGCAGTAGGTGGTCTTGCGTTATCTTATTGACAGAAAAATACCTAGAAGATAGAGCACAGCCATTTCCAAGTTGCCACATATGCGAATCAGAGGTGATGATCATGTGCACTTAACGGCGCCAAATACCACTACAACAGGCCTTGGGCCCAGAGGCGTTGGTCTCCTGCACCCAGTGACATCACATAGTATCCAACAAGGTGTCTGGCACATTTAACTATGAATGCAACCTGGCAATGTTTGTACTCCTCAGAGCTTCAACACACATACACACTGTACATTGTACATCTTACACACAACTAAGACTCATCTGGAAAGATGAGGTGGAACCACTCCTGTGTACAGTTTGTCAATGGTTACACCATGATCGTCACCAGCATTAGATTGTTGGATTTTTTTGGTGGGTGTGGGGGTGGGGGGGGGGGGAGGGGAAGGACTCAGTAGATATGATATAGGTCACAAAAGGGTCTAAACGAGAGGAAAAATATGTACAGAAGATAACAGGCTATCTGCTACGTTAGAGCAGTTTAAAAAAAACAGTTGACAAATTTCTACAAACTTGGCGTTTTGTTACATTGTAGTGGATAAGTTGAGTAAACTGATACACCTTTTGTAATAAATATTTACTTGCCATCCTTCCATTGTATTAAAAGAAAAGACAGTATTGATAAATTGCCTTAAACTCTCTTCATAACAATTCCTCTTGACACATGCACTCTATAACTTTACTGCTATAGCAACACCTGACTGCGTCATTCTGTCTGTGTTGTTAGCTCTCTACCTCCTGGCTACCACTGCTGAAAACTTAAAGCAAAACCAAGCAGATCTGTGCTCGTCTACCCCACTCTTTCATCACTTGCGCTCGTACCAACACAGTTAATTGTCTTTTTAGTGAATAATATAAGTGGATTTGATTTACTGGAACGTTATTAAATCCTGTAGACAATTAATTCCTACTGCACAAGAGCTTTTAGTATGTGTTATTAGTTAAGCTCTGATATATCCATTCAACGTTGTCATTTTTCGTCAACTAAGACACAAAAAATTGAAACTGCTTTTCAAAAACATTGGGGGTGACGCCCATGGGATATAACACTGTCGGTGCACGTCTCTCTATTATGGCGTTGAGAAGTTACAAGAGTGGTCACTATGGTGATAGTCCATGGTGCTCCAGACGTCATAGTACTGCCCATTTGTATACCTATTTTTTTATACACAATTCCATATTCTGGCTCAAAGTATGTGATATGGCAGTACAAGTCTCGATGACCAAGTGAACTATACACTGAGGTGACAAAAGCCATGGGATGGTGATGTGCACATAAACACATGGCGATAGTATCACGTACAAAAGGTACAAAAGGCCAATTTATTGGAAGAGCTGTCATGTTCACTCAACTGGTTTACGTGAAAAGGTTTCCGACGTGACTATGGCGGCGCGACAGGAATTAACAGACTTTGAACGGGAAATGGTAGTTGGAGCTAGACGCATGGGACAGTCCACTTCGGAAATCGTTGGTGAATTCAGTGTTCCGAGGTCCACATTGTCAAGAATGCGCCGAGAACTAGAGATTTCAGGCATTACCTCTCACCACGGACAACGCAGTGCTCGATGGCCTTCACTTACCGACAGAGAGCAGGAGCGTTCTTGTAGAGTTGCCAGTACCAACGGACAAGCAATACTGCGTGAAATAACCGCAGAAATCAATGTGGAACGTACCATTATCGTATCCGTTGCGACAGTGCAGCAAAATTTGGTGTTAAGGGCATCTGCCAGCAGACGAACGAAGCGAGTGCCTTTGCTAACAGCACGACGTCACCTGTAGCGCCTCTCCTGGGCTTGATAAAGTGCTTGTGGTACGGTTCGAGTGTGGCGCGTACCCCACGAACCCACGGACCCAATCCGTCAGATGGGCACAGTGCAAGCTGGTGGTGGATCCTTAATGGTGTGGGCTGTGTTTACATGGAATGGAATGAGTCCTCTAGTCCAATTGAACCAATCATTGACTGGAAATTATTATGTTCAGCTACTTGGAGACCATTTGCAGCCATTCATGGACTTCGCCGGCCGCGATGACCGTGCGGCTCTAGGCGCTCCAGTCCGGAGCCGCGCTGCTGCTGCGGTCGCAGGTTCGAATCCTGCCTCGGGCATGGGTGTGTGTGATGTCCTTAGGTTAGTTAGGTTTAAGTGGTTCTAAGTTCTAGGGGACTGATGACCACAGCAGTTGAGTCCCATAGTGCTCAGAGCCATTTGAACCATTCATGGACTTCATGTTCCCAGACGATGATGTCTGGACCACAATTGTTCGCGATTGAAATCCCATCGAACATTTATGGGACATAATCGAGAGGTCAGTTCATGCACAAAACCCTGCACCGGCAACACTTCCGCAGTTATGGACAGTTCTAGAGACAGTATGGCTCAATATTTCTGCAGGTAACTTCCAACAACTTATTGAGTCAGTCGAGTTGCTGCACTACACCGGGAAAGCGGAGCTCCAACACGATGTTAGGAGGTGTCCCATGACTTTAGTAACCTGGGTGTATGTCTGTCCCCTCGGGTGTTAGTTGCGTGGGGCCGTTGAGACCCTGCGTGGCCCTGTGTATAGCCATCCTGAAACGAATGATTCAATATTAGTATGACAGTTCATATGATGCTGACCATCATAAACAGCACTATCGCAAAAAAACACAGTCTTCATAAGCTACAATTCCGCTGCTGTTGGATTCCGATATGTGGTAGTAGACGTTTTTCCTTTTTACATGAAGCATAACATGTGCTTCTCTTAAACATACAATACTCAGATGTGATTTCTGAATGAAAAATGTCTTGTGTAGCCGGCCGCGGTGGTCTCGTGGTTCTAGGCGCTCAGTCCGGAACTGCGCGACTGCTACGGTCGCAGGTTCGAATCCTGCCTCGGGCATGGATGTGTGTGGTGTCCTTAGGTTAGTTAGGTTTAAGTAGGTCTAAGTTCTAGGGGACTGATGACCATAGATGTTAAGTCCCATAGTGCTCAGAGCCATTTGAACCATTTTTTGTCTTGTGTAATCTTTCATTGTATACAGAATGAGATGGTGTTATTCCACGCTACTTTGTGTTGTTCCGCTGAAATGTAATCATTTGCAGCACACTTCAGTTGCATGCCGCCTTCAAACGTTGTAATTTGAATGGCCAGCACTATAGTTATTCCACCTTAAATTGTTCTGTACAAGTACTTCTTGATGGTTTGAATTAGTCAAGTGACTGATCATCACGTAGTTTAACAATATTGGGTCTTTTAATCTCCTTAAGTGCTAAACACTGTGGATAACAGATAACCTACAAGGTCCTGTCAATTGCCTCTTTCTATCAAGCATCTTCAGCTATTTTGAAATTCTGCGCACACTTATTTTTGCTTCTGTGTGATGACAGAAAGCTGGAACTGAACTGCGAGCTCTTTCAGTGTAGCAATTGCAGAATGCAAAATTGAGTCTTCAGTCATCATTTTATCATATTGTGTTCCAGTATCATCCTGATCAATGAACATCTGGAAGGACAAACCACTTATTTGATCTAGAACCGAAACTTCTTGTCTAACTCAGTAGATAATATCCAGCTTTTGAATTAAATGTACACTCTTTGACATAAAATCTGACCAAACGGCTGGGTGCAACAGAATTCAAGTCCGTGCCCGTCGTGAAATGGGACAAATAACATGGCCACCTTGATAATTCTCCAAGCTCGACTATCTGCACAATCTGGTAACACTCTAAGCTGCGGTAGTTCTGGAGGAAGTCTTGTCTTGTATTTGAGCTGTTGACCGAAGTCACTGCCAATGGTCAAGCAGTAAACCGCGTTCGTCTGAATTCAGCCACTGCCCGTCCAGACCACTCGCTACCTAAATTTTTATAGCACCTATCGTCTGAATGCTGAAGTTCTGACTATTATGGTAGTGAACCTACAATGTATTTCATTTTCTGACATACTGGTAATGACAGTTCCGTCCAATAATATCTTTGCTGGCAGGCTGTATGCCTCTGAAAACTACATGCGCCAGAGCTCTCTCGGACCCATTTGCTACCGCCCGGCAGGAGAGGTGACGCTGCACTCACTCGTCCTTTGTCGAAATTGCCAGCTACCACTCTGGCTTTATAGGGTATAAAATGGTTTAGAGATGCTGAGTGGTGCTCCATAAAAAGGTCTACGATTTGCATTTCGTGTTCGACAGCAACTGAAACGGACGATCCATTTCAGTATGATGAGTATTGTGTTACGCTACTATGCAAGACAAAAGTATAGTTAAAAATTAATTTTATAGTTTATGATCCAATTACAGTACCTCAACTATGTTGTTTAATGCTACTATTAATGCTTTATATATCGTTTCTTTTCCTTTTAGAGGCGAGTCTTCGTGCTATTTTTGGTCAGGAATTCGTATGTTTCTGTCAATTTACAGTAACTATGGTGTAATGTGTTTACTGTCGTATGGTTCCGTATGGTAAATGTATGCGATAATATGTGTGAATCCCACGCCGTGCATGCTCTGTACATCTACATCTACGTGATTACTCTGCTATTCACAATAAAGTGCCCGGCAGAGGGCTCAATGAACCACCTTCAAGCTGTCTCTATACCGTTCCACTCTCAAGCGACGCGCGGGAAGAATCGATCACTTAAATTGTTCTGTGCGAGCCCTGATTTCTCTTATTTTATCGTGATGATCATTTCTCCCTATGCAGGTGGGTGCCAATACAATGTTTTCGAAATCGGAGGAGATAACTGGTGATTGAAATTTTATGAGAAGATCCCGTCGCAACGAAAAACGCCTTTGTTTTAATGATTGCCACTCCAGTTCACGAATCGTGTGTGTGGCACTATCTCCCCTACTTCGCGATAATATAGAACGAGCTGCCCTTCTTTGTACTTTTTCGATGTCATCCGTCAGTCCCATCTGATGCGGATCCCACACCGCACAGTAATACTCCAGAATAGGGCGGACAAGCGTGGTGTAAGCTGTCTCTTTAGTAGACCTGTTGCACCTTTTAAGTGTTCTGTCGATGAATCGCAGTCTTTGGTTGGCTCTACCCACAACATTAGCTATGTAATCGTTTCAATTTACGTTATTTGTAACTGTAATCCCTAAGTAATTAGTTGAATTTACAGCTCAGATTTGTGTGACTTATGGCGTAATCGAAATTTAACGGATTTATTTTAGTACTCATGTGAATAACTTCACACTTTTCTTTATTCAGGGCAATTGCCATTTTTCGCACCATGCAGATAGCAAATGAGGTACACTGCAGGTTTTGAGTATCACGTATGGAATTACGGAGAATTTAACGTTGATCGAAAGTAAAAGTTAAGGTAACCAATTACATTTAAACCAACAAAGCTGATCAGTTTGGAAGCTACCCGGAATGAGATGGAGTTGCTAAAGCCGGTGTCAGCAAATGCCTACACGAAGTGCCTATCCAGTGATTTAACAGAGAGGATCTATATTAATTAGTATGTTTAATTCATAACTATCCTCCTTAGATGTGGGTCCCACGTGACGAACAAAACTCAAATACGTGTCGTTGACAGTCGACTCAAATCTCTTCAGCAAGAATGCTGTAATGTAGCACTTGGTATTAGTAAAGCAGACATCATTGACAATTAATACAGCTTACTGAGTCTATCTTGCTAGAAAATTAAATGTGTAAAGGTTTTCGTCAGACGTCGTAAAAATAATTTACTCTAGCAATTTACTATTCCGTTAAATAAAAAGGAAAAAGTAATCTTGAATCCACTGGTCTCCACCGTAATTAGAACTGACATCTCGCACCGACCTTGCATAGCAAGACGTGTGGAATCACCGTGCTAACTGGACGCTGCTCACAGCGCCTCTCTCTCCCTCTTTAGTCAGCCACAGTGCCAGTAGTGTCAGTGTCGTCGTAACTGCCGTCTGCTTCACATCTGCAGTGCAGCGAGCTACGTTAATTTAAGTATGACTGTATTTTTCTTACTTTTCACTTCTTCTTCCTTGTGTTTTTGCATTTAGGCAGCTTTAATTTTCGAGTACTGGTAATAGTGTTCCATAGATTTCGTGTTTGTTTTGAATACAGTCAGAGAGAGTCCCCTTAGTCAGCTGTAGTGCCAGTAGTGCTAGCGTTAGTTTGAATACAGTCCAGAGACAGGTAGTGCTTATTTTCATTGTTTTCAACAAGTAGTGTCTAGTAACCACAGTTTAGTCAGCTATCAGCCACCTTTAGTGAATTAGCAGTCTAGTTAAAAGTTGATTAACTCTCTACAGTAAATTGATTCTTAGGATGGATAGGATGTGTGACTGCTGTGTACGGACGCAGGAGGAGCTGGCCACTGTTCGCGAACACCTGAACGTGTTGATGGCCGCGGTCAGCCGTCTTCAGGCTGCTGCCTCAGAGTGTAGGGGCAGTGGGGAGTCTGGTATGTCCCATGGTACACCCCAGGTGTTACATGCTTCACCCACGGTCCCTGCTGTCGAGACATCTTCGCTGGTACCGGGCGCGGTTGGGCCACCCCCTCCCCAAGGAGAGTGGCGGGTTCAGCGGCGTTCTCAGCGTTAGGCGGGTGATGGAGCCCCTTAGGGAAACAGCGGAAGGGTCGGGGAAGAAGGCCAGTGTTCACTCGGTCTGCTTGCCGGGGGGTCTCATCCGAGATATGGAGGAGGCCTGCCGGCGGCGATAGAGAGCACTGGGTGCACCCGACTGCAAATTGTTTTTCATGTCGGCACCAATGACTCTTGCCGTCTGGGTTCAGAGGTCATCCTCAGTTCATACAGACGGTTGGCGGAGTTGGTGAAGGCGGAAAGCCTCGCTCGCGGGGTGGAATCTGAGCTAACTATTTGTAGTATCGTTCCCAGAACCGATCGCGGTCCTCTGGTTTGGAGCCGAGTGGAAAGCTTAAACCAGAGGTTCAGGCGATTCTGCGGAGATCTGAGGTGCAAATTTCTCGACCTCAGCTATCGGGTGGAGAAATGTAGGGTCCCCCTGAATAGGTCAGGCGTGCACTACACGCAGGAAGCGGCTACAAGGGTAGCGGAGTATGTGTGGAGTGCACATGTGGGTTTTTTAGGTTAGAGAATTCCCTCCCTAGGTCCGACAAGACACCTCCTGAGACGCGACAAGGTGGTAGTAGGCAAAAATCAACAGGGAATAACAATATTAATGTGGTAATAGTAAACTGTAGGAGCGTCTATAGGAAGGTACCAGAACTGCTCTCATTAATAAACGGTCACAATGCCCACATAGTACTTGGGACAGAAAGTTGGCTGAAACCAGATGTAAACAGTAATGAAACTCTAAACTCAGTTTGGGATGTATACCCCAGAGACAGGCTGGACAGTGAAGGGGGAGGCGTGTTTATAGAGATAAAAAGTGCAATAGTATCGAAGAAAATTGTCAGAGATCCGAAATGTGAAATAATTTGAGTGAAGGTCACGGTTAAAGCAGGCTCAGACATGGTAATTGGATGTCTCTATAGGCCCCCTGGCTCAGCAGCTGTTGTGGCAGAGCACCTGAGGGAAAATTTGGAAAATATTTCCAGTAGATTTCCCGACCATGTTATAGTTTTGGTGGAGATTTTAATTTGCCGGATATAGGCTGGGAGACTCAAACGTTTATAACAGGTGGCAGGAACAAAGAATCCAGTGAAATTTTTTTAAGTGCATTATCTGAAAACTACCTTGAGCAGTTAAACAGAGAACCGACTCGTGGCGATAACATATTAGACCTTCTGGTGACAAACAGACCCGAACTATTTGAAACAGTTAACACAGAACAGGGAATCAGCGATCATAAAGCGGTTACTGCATCGATGATTTCAGCCGTAAATAAAATATTAAAAAAGGTAGGAAGATTTTTCTGTTTAGCAAAAGTGACAAAATGGAGATTTCGGAGTACCTGACGGCTCAACACAAAAGTTTTGTCTCAAGTACAGATAGTATTGAGGATCAGTGGACAAAGTTCAAAACCATCGTTCAATATGCATTAGAGGAGTATGAGCCAAGCAAGATCGTAAGAGATGGAAAAGAGCCACCGTGGTACAACAACCGAGTTACAAAACTGCTGCGGAAGCAAAGGGAACCCCACAGCAAACATAAACATAGCCAAAGCCTTGCAGACAAACAAAAATTACACGAAGCGTAATGTAGTGTGAGGAGGGCTATGCGTGAGGCGTTCAATGAATTCGAAAGTGAAGTTCTATGTACTGACTTGGCAGTAAATCCTAAGAAATTTTGGTCTTAGGTCAAAGCAGTAGGTGGATCAAAACAAAATGTCCAGACACTCTATGACCAAAATGGTACTGAAACAGAGGATGACAAACTAAAGGCCAAAATACTAAATGTCTTTTTCCAAAGCTGTTTCACAGAGGAAGACTGAACTGTAGTTCCTTTTCTAGATGGTCGCACAGATGACAAAATAGTAGATATCGAAATAGATGACAGAGGGATAGAAGAACAATTAAGATCGCTCAAAAGAGGAAAGGCCGCTGGACCTGATGGGATACCAGTTCGATTTTACACAGATTACGCGAAGGAACTTGTCCCCCTCCTTGCAGAGGTGTACCGTAGGTCTCTAGAAGAGCGTAGCGTTCCAAAGGATTGGAAAATGGCACAGGTCATCCCCGTTTTCAAGAAGGGACGTCAAACAGATGTGCAGAACTATAGACCTATATGTCTAACGTCGATCAGTTGTAGAAGTTTGGAACACGTATTATGTTCGAGTATAATGACTTTTCTGGAGACTAGAAATCTACTCTGTAGGAATCAGCATGGGTCTAGAAAAAGACGATCGTGGGAAACCCAGCTCGCGCTATTCGTCCACGAGACTCAGAGGACCATAGACACGGGTTTTTAGGTAGATGCCGTATTTCTTGACTTCCGCGAGGCATTCGATACAGTTCCCCACAGTCGTTTAATGAACAAAGTAAGAGCATATGGACTATCAGACCATTTTTGTGATTGGATTGTAGAGTTCCTAGATAACAGAACGCAGCATGTCGTTCTCAATGGAGAGAAGTCTTCCGAAGTAAGGGTGATTTCAGGTGTGCCGCAGGGGAGTGTCGTAGAACCGTTGCTGTTCACAATATACACAAATTACCTTGTGGATAACATCGGAAATTCACTGAGGCTTTTTGCGGATGATGCTGTAGTACATCGAGAGGTTGTAACAATGGAAAATTGTATTGAAATGCAGGAGGATCTGCAATGAATTGACGCATGGTGCAGGGAATAGCAATTGAATCTCAATGTAGAGAAGTGTAATGTGCTGCGAATACATAGAAAGAAAGATCTTTTATCATTCAGCTACAATATAGCAGGTCAGCAACTGAAATTTGTTAATCCCATAAATTATCTGGGAGTACGCATTAGAAGCGATTTAAAATGGAATGATCATATACAGTTGATCGTCGGTAAAGCAGATGCCAGACTGAGATTCATTGGAAGAATCCTAAGGAAATACAATCGGAAAACAAAGGAAGTAGGTTACAGTACACTTGTTCTCCCACTGCTTGAATATTGCTCGCCAGTGTGGGATCCGTACTAGGTAGGGTTGATAGAAGAGATAGACAAGATCCAACGGAGAGCAGCGCGCTTCGTTACAGGATCATTTAGTAATCGCGAAAGCCTTACGGAGATGATAGATAAACTCCAGTGGAAAACTCTGCAGGAGAGACGTTCAGTAGCTCGGTACAGGCTTTTGTTGAAATTTCGAGAACATACCTTCACCGAAGAGTCAAGCAGTATATTGCTCCCTCCTACGTATATCTCGCGAAGAGGCCATGAGGATAAAATCAGAGAGATTAGAGGTCACACAGAGGCATACCGACAATCTTTCTTTCCACGAACAATACGAGACTGGAATAGAAGGGAGAACCGATAGAGGTACTCAAAGTACCTTACGCCACACACCATCAAGTGGCTTGTGGAGTATGGATGTAGATGTAGATTGCGATTTTGGTCGCTGAACCTCATAGTGCAACGTTAAATATAACAACAGTTGTTACTTATGTGAAGAACGGCATGCGTGGAGACCAAAAATTAAATCTTCTATATCAGTGTCTAATCTTACATGAGGACTATATAGCATGAGTCATCGAATAGGAAAGGGAATTCCAAGTGAATTTAGCGGAACAATTCAGGATAGCACGCAGAAGTGGATGCGCTATCACAGGGTTGCCAAAGCCTTTCAGCAATATTGCCAATTATTAGCTATGCAGAGGCAGATCTGTAGCGAAATACTAGTCATGCTAGTCTTGCCCGCTCCGTTGGCCGTGCGGTCTAACGCAATGCTTTCCGGGCGGGAAGGAGCGCCTGGTCCCCGGCACGAATCCTCCCGGCGGATTTGTGTCGAGGTCTGGTGAGCCGGCCAGTCTGTGGATGGTTTTTAGGCGGTTTTCCATCTGCATCGGTGAATGCGGGCTGGTTCCCCTTATTCCGTCTCAGTTACACTATTGGCGATTGCTGCGCAAACAAGTTCTCCACGTACGTGTACATCACCATTACTCGACCACGCAAACATAGGGGTTACACTCGTCTGGTGTGAGATATTCCCTGGGAGGTCCACCGGGGTCGAACCGCACAGTAACCCTGGGTTCGGTGTGGGGCGGCGGAGGGGTGAAGTGGACTGCGGTAGTCGTCGTGGGGTTGTGGACCACTGCGGCTGCGGCGGGGACGGAGCCTCTCCGTCGTTTCTAGGTCCCCGGTTAACATACAATACAATACAATACATGCTAGTCTTTATCGACTTTCAAGGCGGGGGTACGTGTGTGTTTCGTTTTCATGCAATATTACCCCTGATGGTTTCTAATGTTACTTTTTAGCTAATACACATTTAAGAATTCAGTTAGATTTAACCCTGAATTCCCCGCGTATGAAGCTTTCCCTAGTGGAAGGAGGCTGTTAACGCCAATGTTATATAATTTCAGCGTTGGCATAGCGAAGCTAGTGATATTAGTTTCGCTCATGCAGATTACGGCGTGTGAAATATTGAGTTATATAATTTTCCATCACAATTACAATTTTCCCAAAATACAAGCGAATAAAACACTTACAGTGATAATTTGCAATAAAGTTTATTTCAGTGGAATAAAAAGTGATTGCAAATCAATGTAGCCCCACACGTCACAGAAGTGTAAGATACTGTGTACCTAAAACTGCTCCTCGAAATCGACTGAGTCTGCATGCAGTTCTGCGCCATATCATGACTAGCACGAGAACGGGGAAATACTTTGCTTGTGATGAAAGCAAGACGAAACGCAGTTAACAAATTATTTGATGTCATGCTGTAATGTTGTAATTTTAAAGTGCGCGGCGTGTATAAGACGTGGATGAGGATAGGTGGTTGAGTTATAACACACACACCGTCACTGTTAGTAAATTATTGCAGATACACACACTTACAACTATAGAATGCCACTACCGTCATAGTATCGTCTTTACACAGAGTTGTTTTCGCGCGAACTACCAAGCTGCACCAAAGAGCTCATACAGAAGACAGAAACATAAGCTGGAAGTTCCTTGTTTTCCGAATGCTCTGCAGATGGCGCTGTATGCAAATGATGGTCATCGCATTAACTAAACAGAACTGCAACACTTCCCCTCAGTGGGCATTATAAGAGAATAACTTAATTCTCTCACACTACTAAACTCTTGTATTAAACAGAACAACACAAATGAGACAAAACTTACCTGACAGGTAGTCCATCAGGAAATAATACTTATTTTAATCCTAACATTCTATGAATTTCGCAGTTTTAATACCGCTAAGACTTTTAGTTAAAACGTCTGCCGCATTGTCATCAATTGACACATACTTAAATATAAGAAAACTGTCCGAGACAGTCGGCTCTACTTTATGACAGTGCGCCCTGAAATGTTTGGTCCTTTCTGATACACTCTTTTCTTGGTAATCTCAGTAACACCTGTGTTGTCAGCATTGACCTGCAGGCACAGTCTAACAAATTCAGAACACTTCATCTCGTTAGGAAATCTGCAAATCATTTCACCTCCTTACATGTCTCATACATGAAAATATATTCAGCATCTACTGTGAAGATCATCACAATGGATTGCTTTTTACGCTCCCAGCTGACTGCTCCTCCAGCTAACAAAATGGTGTACTCCGTTACGGATTTACGGTCAGCTGTGTCATTTGCCCAGTCAGTATCACTGAGTGCACTAGTATCAGAACAATCGGTTCTGAAACAAAAAGTCAAATCTTTAGTTTGATGCAGGTAACGAAACACCCTTTTAACTCAGTCCCAATGAGAAACACGATTTGAATCGAGCTGACTCTCCCTTCCCGAAATAAAGGAAGTATCGGATCGAGTACACGTGGAGATATGCAGCAAACACCTCACCGCCTTTTCATCTACATCTACATCTGTACTCTGCCAATCACACTTAAGTGCCTGGCAGAGGGTTCATCGAACCACCTTTACTATAATTCTTTGTTATTCCACTCACGAACAGTGCACGAAAAAAAAAATGGTTCAAATGGCTCTGATCACTATGGGACTTAACTTCTGAGATCATCAGTCCCTTAGAACTACTTAAACCTAACTAACCTAAGGACATCACACACATCCATGCCCGAGGCAGGATTCGAACCTGCGACCGTAGTGGTTGCGCAGTTCCAAACTGTAGCGCCTAGAACCGCTCGGCCACTTCGGTGCACGGAAAAGACGAACACCTATATCTTTACGTGTGAGCTCTGATTTCCCTTATTTTATTATGATGATCGTTTCTCCCTGTGCAGGTCGGCGTCAATAAAATATTTTCACATTCGGAGGAAAAAGCTGGCGATTGAAATTTCGTTAGAAGATTCCGCCATAACGAAAAACGCCTTTGTTTTAATGGCGTACATCCAAAATCCTGTATCATGTCCGTGGCACTCTCTGCCCTATTTCGTGATAATACAAAACGTGCTGCTCTTCTTTTAACTTTCTCGATGCACTCCGTTAATCCTATCTGATACATTTTTGGGTCAATTGGCATGTCATTTTCGTCTTCACCAAAACGGGTTGTAAGCGAATGGGGGAGGGTGGTGTTATCGTTTCGTCTGTATCTGGTAGTCCTGCCCACTCACCTCATAAATCCAATAGTCATTCGTTTCTTCCCTTGCAGTCTAGGAGCAGCAGCTTGAGTATTGCTGTAGTAAATGATAACTGACAAGGGTAATAAAGAAGTGCGAATTACCGAAATTTAAGTTTCATTGATGTATTTTTTAACACTTGCACTACACAGGGCTGCACTGTTATACGCTTCCCAAAGTAACAAATATGTTGATACACTGTTACATACAGTAACACTACACCTCAATACATCATTCCACACTTCAGTCCAGATGCGGCGTTCGTGGCAAGACAGGTAATCCTAGTTTCATTTACCGGCGCGGATGAGATGCTCGCGGCATCTAATCATGTTCTCGCGATTGTTCTCGTGGTTTTTGACTTCGCGAACCGCGGATTACGTCTCGTGAGGTACACGAATGATTACACAGCATCAAACACCTTTATAGTCACAAAATTTACTTGTTCTCTAAGCCTGATTCCTAAACATCTTCACACCAAGCACACGGTTAAACATCTCCACGTGACTCCCTCGCTCGTTCTGGCGCGAAAAAAAAAGAAGCGACAATAGCACTGTCATCATAATCGATATCAGCACTACTCGATACATGTTTACAGAGTGTCATTGCATTGTGTAGCTATGTCCTTGCAGTCGTGCATTTTAAATTGTACTGGCGACATCTGAATTTAGCGAGTTTGGTTTAATTTTATCTGCCCTTGTGAGACTGTTCAACCTCCAGTCCTAGAATATACAACATGTCATCTATTTCTTTAATGTCACTGTGATATTTCAAAACATTCTTGAATGGTACAGTCCTCTATTCCTCGCGTATTATAACAATATCGTCAAAATGAACCCCAGAGATCAAATTATTTGTGAAGAATTCGCAATGGTCCTTTTCACATTGTTTCAGACTTAACTTTATCGTCACAGAGCACAAAAATTTTTTCCAATCCTTAGCTGTCTGATGAACTCCATACAAACTCTTAGTAAATAAACACATTTCATTTCTAACACTAGACAATTTTGCTTGCTGCATGAAAATGGTGTCACTTCTATGCAGATAAGCAGTTTCTACATCAATATGTTTGATTTTCCATCTCCTCAGTACTGCTATTGCTATCAGTATCCTCAAACTACTTCGTTTCATCAGTGGGCTGTAGCTTTTCCAATAATCTGCTCCAGATACCTGGCTATAACCCAGAGTTGCTTACCTTGTTTTAAATTTAGTAATATCACCTGCTCTCTTTCGCTTTGTTATAAATATCCACTTACTTTCTATAACATGACCAGCTATTGATCTGTCGACAAGTTGCCATGTATTGTAGCGTTTTATGCTACTCATTTCCGATTCCATGGCCGCACGCCATACTTCCCGGTGTACTGAGCCTAAAAGCCTCTTCTACTGATATTGGATGAGACGGATTCACTTGACGCACAATAGCTAAAAACACGCAAAGAGATAAGAACCACACTTTTTCAGTTATACCAGACGCGAAGACTATCGTAACCCTACTTCGTTATTTACACTGGAAAATTCACTTTCCAACGCTTTATCGCACTCCTCAAACACATTACTACCTTCACTGATGGTAAATACACCAACTTCTGTACCATATCTATTTTCTTCTACGTTTCCGCATTGGCCCCCATCTTCAGAAACAGTTATTGACTTAGCTGCACCATCCGCAACTGGTTCTGCATTCGCGGGTGGTGTGTTGTCGTCATCTGTCGATACATCCGAAAGGCTCAACTGCACCGTATTGGCGTCGTCTGCTGTCACCTCACCGCAGTGTGGATAAGCTGTTGTAGTCTGCTTCGTGTTTACTTCTCCTAGAAGACACAGTTGTTTGTTTACTATAGACTTCAGAGGGGATACTCTCTCATCAAAGGTGATATCTTTTCTTAAAAGGATTTATTTCTGTCCAAAGCTCCACAGACGATGTCCTTTTGATCCTTCTTCCACTGCAAGATAAACACATTCTTCCGCTCGTTCCCCGAGTTTGTCAGATATCAACATGCTTGTCCAAGCTCTGAGACGAAACGCTTTGAGCGTTTTAAAACCTTCTTTAAGAAGTTCTTCCCGCTTCCACATTCCATATGTTTTTTTTTTTCACCAAGGGATCCAGTCGGGCTTCTATTTCGGATGTAGCAGGGCAATATCATAGCGTTCCCCCAAAAGTGTTGGGAAAACTACCTTGGAATAGTAGACACATCATGGTGGATATAAGTGTTTGATTCAGGTGTTCGGCTTTTCCGTTGGATGGAGGAGTGTAAACTGTGATTTTCCGATGTAATATGCCCGCTTCCTTGAACAACTCTTCAGATTTGCTGTTGATGTACTCTGTCCAAACGAATCAAACACGTTACTTTTCTGCCTTAGCACTCTAACTATCGAATATCTTGAGGAATCAACCAGGTAAGTAGCATAATAATATGCTCCACCCAAGGTGGTCTGCCTAATAGAGCTTACATCCCTATGTACCAGTTACAGAACATTTTCAGTAGTCTGAAAGGTTCTCTTTTCATTTTTCCTTGCACACAAGCTTCAGATTTTTCTTTAAACCTATTAACTCCACACACTTTCGGTAAAGTTTCTCTGTGTCCAAGCATTTGGTGCTGCAAAACTTCTACCAGCTGGCTGTTGCTTCATTTCGCCTTGTTGATGTGTTTTGTTGCTGTCACTTTATAATATTCGCAGTGCATTAAATACATATCACTGATTGATGATCTTCCTGGCAACACTTCCTTCTCACCAAGAGACACACTAACGTTATCGTTCTTTAATCTGATACACATTTCTTTCTTGTCCATCTGTTTAATAGACAGCAAGTTCCCATCCAATTCTTTCACCAGAAGCACTTCTGTTAACTGCATTGACTTGCCACCATATGATTTTACTATTTTCATGATAACACCTTCATTACCAGTCACTTTAGTAACTTTCCCATCAGTCGCTTTCACTTCTCCAATGTTACCCATCCCTAAGTCCTATATTATCTCTTGATGACTAGGCATATGATGTGATGCTCCTGAATCCAGAAAAAAACTTTCCATCAGCTCATCTCCACCTTTAGTCACTGTCGTAGCCACTATTTCATCATCCTTCGCACTTGCACTTGATGAATATATGCGTTTTGAATCATTTTTAGCACTGTTGAACTTGCACCCGCTCGCTCTTGTATGCTGATTTCTCAGGAAGAATCTGCTTGCTCGGAGCAGCCCCTACTTGTTTTTCATGGAAATGTGGGCCCTAGCTATGTGATCTGCTTCAGTGTAGGAGAAACGGAGTTTGCTTCTACTGAATGTGTTGTTTTCACCTTCTTGGATTTGTTTATAACGTTTGTAGTGGCTCAGGACAAATTCGCGCTGTTTCTGACCTCGCCTTGTGTTACATGTGCTTTGGCTTCTTCTAGGCTCCTGGTGGACTTGGAATCTGGTTCCACACCCTTCTCTTCTAATTCTAATCTGTTGATGACGAGTCGCCGTGCGGTTCTAGGCGCTACAGTCTGGAACCGTGCGACCGCTACGGTCGTAGGTTCGAATCCAGCCTCGGGCATGGATGTGTGTGATGTCCTTAGGTTAGTTAGGTTTAAGTAGGTCTAAGTTCTAGGGGACTGATGACCTCAGACGTTAAGTCCCATAGTGCTCAGAGCCATTTTTTGTCGATGACGATGTCTGTTGTCAGTCTGTCTTCGTCTCTTTCTAAATTCCTAACGAGCTCTTCATACTTCTCCAGAGGCAGCCAAAAAAAAAAAAAAAAAAAAAAAAAAAAAAAAAAAAAAAAAAAAAAAAAGAAGCCTGCAACTGCTGTATTGTTGCCAAAGGTGAAGCCCCCTTTGCTCTACTAATCTATTAACAGCCAGTACCTACGTTAAACAAGTCGTCCATAGTCATATCGCCTTCTCTCTTCATGTTTACTAAATGTCTCATCGTGGAGATAGTGTTGAGTAGGTCGTTGTTGCAATGTATTTTTTCGATCTTCTCCCACGCTTCCTTTGCTTGTTTAAGATTATCAATCGCCTCTAGGAGTAGCAGTTCAAAAATGGCTCAAATGGCTCTGAGCACTATGCGACTTAACTTCTGAGGTCATCAGTCGCCTAGAACTTAGAACTAATTAAACCTAACTAACCTAAGGACATCACACACATCCATGCCCGAGGCAGGATTCGAACCTGCGACCGTAGCGGTCGCTCGGCTCCAGACTGTAGCGCCAAGAACCGCACGGCCACTCCGGCCGGCAGGAGTAGCAGTCTTCGACCATGGACAAGGCCATCTCATTTTTCTTTCTTTCCTCTGCGTTCAGTTGACCATAACGTATTCCAAAACCGGGTTCTGTGGCACCCCATGCCTCACAATGCTGTATCAATAAACGAAAACCGATCGATCACGCAAAATAGTTATTGCTGCACATGGGACCAATCTTCATAGATCGTTCCATCATTCTGTATTGTTTTCTTCGTCGTCGGCTATTGCAGGACGTCAGATACGTCGTCTTCGTCGGTTATAACACTTTGTGTTCTCTTTTCTTTGAACTCAAACACGCTCAGCACACTCATGCACTAGGCCCATAACCTGTTGTAATCAGAAAGTGCGCCACACGTATTGAGACGTGGATGAGGATACATGATTGAATTATAACACACACATCGTCGCTGTTAATAAACTTATTGCAGATAAGCACACTCTCTCAATGTATTGAATGGCACTACCGTCATATTACCGTCTTTACACAGAGATGTTTTTCCGCAAACTACCAAGCTGCACCAAAGAGCACATACAGAAAAGAGAAACATAAGCTGGAAATCCCTTGATTTCCGAATGCTCTGGAAACGGCGCTGAATTCAAATGATGGAACCACATCAAGTAAACAGAATTGCAACAAGCAATCATTTCAGCTGCTGATTCAGAAGAGAAGAAACTAAAAATTGTCTTCATTAACGCAGAAACTAAAGAGCAGATGTGGTCAGTGTGGTGTCACCGCCAGACACCACACTTGCTAGGTGGTAGCTTAAATCGGCCGCGGTCCATTTAGTAAATGTCGGACCCGCGTGTCGCCACTGTGTGATCGCAGACCGAGCGCCACCACAAGGCAGGTCTCGAGATACGGACGAGCACTCGCCCCAGTTGTACGACGACTTTGCTAGGGACTACACTGACGAAGCCTTCCTCTCATTTGCCGAGAGACAGTTAGAATAGCCTTCAGCTAAGTCCATGTCTACAACCTAGCAAGGCGCCATTGGCCTTACATAGTTTGATAGTTATCGTATGAAATGACTCATCAAGAACGTTGTAAACCAACAAGAAATAAAAGTTAAGTATTCGAGGAGCTGCATACTTTTCTTATTAGAATTCACTACTTATCCTGTTCCAGAATTCACACCCGTCTGCGTTAGATAGCGTGCATTTCGGCCTCCTCTATCTACAAGGTGTTGGCACATTCGCCAACACATCATTGGCGACGAGTGTAAACGTGTTCTTTCTCATTTGCACTAACTTGCTTGTGTCATGGCTTCGCCACATTCTCCAGATGTACTGTCCGAATTTTATCGCTTGCAGAATCAGCAGACGCAGGCGTTATTGGATGCCCTTGGACAGCTCGTCCAGGGTCAACGTGCCATTCAAACCGATGCGGCAGCAGCCACTTCATCGCTGCCGCCGCCACAACATGCAGTTGCACCGCAGTTTCGCCAGTTTGACCAAACCCACGAGACCTGGACGGAATGGTCACGCCAGTGTGGATTTCATCTCGCCGCCTACAGAATTCAAGGTAATGAGCGGCAGCCTCACTTATTGTCTTGTGTCGGCGAGCAAACGTACCGTGTGATAGTGAAATTGTTTCCCCGACGCGACGTAGCAACACTGTCCTACGAGGAAATTTTGTCGGCATTGGACGCCTGTTTCAAGGAAACATTTAATATCGTTGCAAAAAGGTATACTTTCTTTCGTACAAAACGTACTGCCGGTCAGACTAATAGGGAGTGGGTTGCAACTTTGCAAGGACTTACTAGGGAGTGTGCATTTGAATGTGACTGTGGACTTCCTTATTCAGATACAATGGTACGTGATGCAATTGCACAGAACGTTTCTGATGTTCGCATACGGGAGCAAATTTTGAAACTAGTTAATCCCTCCCTTCAACAAGTGATAGACATATTGGATAGACAAGACACACTTGACTGTGCTCAGGAATCTTTTGAAACTTCGCCAGCAGTGTGTAACATGAACCGTTCCGCCGGGCGCGCTGCGCGGCCCGGTCAACTACCCTTGCGCACGTCCGCACAGCTGCCGCCACGCTCTAACCCAGGTGTGCCGCGCCAGCATACAAATGCAGTGAAATCATGCCCGCGGTGTGCTACTAGACATTCGCGTGAACATTGCCCGTCACGCCAAGCTATTTGCTTTTTCTATAATAGGAAAGGACGTGTTCAAAGTGTTTTCCAGAAAAAGCTCAGATCAGACAATCACAACCATTCCAGGCCCTTTGCTTCGCGCCGGAATCGAACCAAGGACACTCAGGCTCGTGGACCTTCGCCCATGGACATTCATGTAGTTAATTCCACCCCGTCCAGTGCCACTTTCTCTAACAGTGACTGTGTTCGTCCCACAAAAAGTGTGCGTCGACGTCGCCGGAAATCACGTCAATTAGCAAGTGATGCTGTACCTGTATCAGTTCAAATTGCACGAGACAGTCGCTCTTGTCGTCAGCAGGACAATAAACTTTTTGTAGATTTGGACTTTAATGGCAAGGTCATACCATTCCAGCTCGATACCGGAGCTGCAGTTTCACTGCTCAATCACGACACGTACAAACAACTGGGCAACCCTCCGTTGCGTGCCGCAAATGTTAAGCTAACTACATATTCAGGACAGAAAATTCCTGTGATAGGACGGTGCACTCTTCTTGCAACATACAAGGGACAAACAAAACTTGTGTCATTTTACGTTCTTCGTTCTTCTACTGCAGTGAACTTGTTTGGTTTAGATTTATTTCAATTGTTTAACATGTCTATCGTAAATCAGGTCCTATCAGTGAATCAGACTGTGCCTTCAGACAGTGTTTCTCGTCTGTGTGAAGAATTTGCAGACATTCTTGCACCGGGCCTTGGTTGCGCTAAGAACTATGAAGCACACTTGGAACTGAAAGTAAACGCGCAACCGAAATTTTTCAGAGCGCGCAATGTTCCTCACGCATTGCGTGATGAGGTCGCAAGAACATTAAACGATTTAGAATCACAAGGTGTAATTGAACGTGTGCAAGCTTCTCTCTGGGCCTCACCCTTAGTAATTTTGCCAAAACCTTCCGGAAAACTGAGACTATTGTTTCCGACAATGGCCCTCAATTCATGTCCGCAGAATTTCAGTCATTCTGCCAGGCCAATGGTATTCAACATCTGACGTCCGCGCCGTTTTCGCCTCAGTCAAACGGTGCCGCTGAACGATTGGTCCGGACTTTCAAGTCACAGATGTTGAAGTTGAAAGAGTCGCATTCTCGGGAGGACGCGTTGTTGCTCTTTTTGTCTTCGTATCGCTCTCAGCCCCGAGATGGTCGCTCGCCGGCTGAGTTGCTCCACGGTCGTCCTCATCGAACCTTGATGTCTTTGCTGCATCTGCCGCATCAGGTTCCTGTGCAGCGGCAGACTTCTGCTTTTGCTCCAGGCGACGTTGTATTCTATCGCAACTATCGAGGTTCACGGCGTTGGCTCGCAGGGCGCATTCTTCGCTGCCTCGGCCACGCGATGTATTTGGTTTTGGGGGCCTCTGGTGAGGTGCGTCGGCATCTCAATCAGCTGCGCCTCTGTCGTCGCACGGGTTCTGCCGCTCCCCGTCTGCTTTCAGCGACGGTGCCGTCCGGTCAGCGCCCTGGGGACCCATTTACTGGCTCGCCTCATCCCCAGGTGTTACCGACGATGCCTTCCATTTTGCCCCATGGCGACGCGCCGCCGCAGCCTCCGCCGCCGCCGCAGCCGCCGGTCCTCCAGCCGGCGCCGCCCGCATTCGACGCTTCGCTGCAGCCGCCAAGCGCCTCCCTTGGTCACGCGCCGCCGATCGCTTCCCGTGACCAGCTGTCCTCCGCCATGGAACTCTTGCCCGCTCCGGACCACATGACGTCATCGCGCGTCGGATACCCCGACGCAATGGAGGTCGACCCTTCGGCCCCTCCTGTCTCTTTACGGGCGCATACACCGCATGTTGACGTGCACCCTGGACTAGGTTTTCAGGCGTTTCCTAGCTCCCCTCGGACCGAATGGCCAGGTGCGTGTGGCACAGCCTCGCCTGTTGTTAGGCTCCCCACCTCATCGCATACGTCAACATGGGGTCCTCCCCACGGCGGGCGGAAGCCTTATCACGCGACCGTTCGCCGATTTGCGGGGGAGGAATGTGGTGTCACCGCCAGACACCACACTTGCTAGGTGGTAGCTTAAATCGGCCGCGGTCCATTTAGTACATGTCGGACCCGCGTGTCGCCACTGTGTGATCGCAGACCGAGCGCCACCACAAGGCAGGTCTCGAGATACGGACGAGCACTCGCCCCAGTTGTACAACGACTTTGCTAGCGACTACACTGACGAAGCCTTCCTCTCATCTGCCGAGAGACAGTTAGAATAGCCTTCAGCTAAGTCCCTGGCTACGAACTAGCAAGGCGCCATTAGCCTTACATAGTTTGATAGTTATCGTATGAAATGTCTCATCAAGAACGTTGTAAACCAACAAGAAATAAAAGTTAAGTATTCGAGGAGCTGCATACTTTTCTTATTAGAATTCACTACTTATCCTATTCCAGAATTCACGCCCGTCTGCGTTAGATAGCGTGCATTTCGGCCTCCTCTATCTACAAGGTGTTGGCACATTCGCCAACACATCAGTCAGTGTGCAGTTCTTCGCCTTCATACGTTTTTCACCTTCAGATCTATGTATATAGTGACAATAATGTATATTGAATAGGTTGTTCATTGATTTCGTAATGTTGTCCTCTTTTTTTGGTCCCTAAATCTTGAAAAGAATTCAAGTGCACGTCTCTGATTGTTCCTTCGAATCTTTCTAGCGACGTTTGTTTTTTTTCTTTGTGTGTGTGTGTGTGTGTGTGTGTGTGTGTGTGTGTGTGTGTGTGTGTGTGTGATGTATGTGTGTGTGAGTCGTTGCTTGGTATTCGCAAAGCAAACCATTCTGCCTTCTCCGACGAGAAATTGGATCGAAGTTGCGATAAGGCATACGAATTCTGTTCGAAATCGAATGCCGCAGCTAAAACACACACTTGATTACCCAGAATTTCCATACCTGTTTACGTAGCAGCTTAAATGAAAGCGAGAATAATTTATCCACTGACATAACTCATTTTCGAATGATTTATGTCAGAACAAAATTATCAAAATCTTCTTGTTACAGTTGTGACACTACAACCAGCAGCCAAGCCAAGAGTAAACTATAGTCGTGGTCACAAATTTGTAGCTGAAATGAAATTTTCACTCTGCAGCGGAGTGTGCGCTGATAAATTTGTAGTTATCTGTAGCAGTGACAGAGTCCGTACTACATATTCGATTGTTGATTAATACACTGCGACGCGAATTTGCCTATCATCATGGTGTTAAATCAACAGAAATTATGGGAGAGTTCTGCCTGATTCACCGGCCTCCCGTTGTCATCTTGTCTCACTGGATTTTTTTTTCAATTCCCCTCAACACCAGATGCCGAGATAAATTAGTGTATCCTGCGTGGCGAAACGTCCAGTATCATGTAGATCCATTTGTCGTCTGTGTCTGTACCCTTTATGTTTGGGAAAGCTGTTGTGAGTGAACGAATACCAATAACAACGTTAACAACAAACTAATAATGAATTAAGACTATTGCATTACAAAAGAAGGTTGATGATGATAAATAAAAATAGACGGATCGTTCAGTTGGCGAAATGCAAATGTTTTCTCAGCAGTTCGTTACTGAATTCAGTTCTGGCTCTTATAAGAGAAAACTAAAAATCTACAGCGATACGCTTCGCTATTCTAACAATATCTGAACCAGCAACTGCCCTTCCAGTAGAGTACGAGATGAACATGGCGTTGGTTCAGCTCTCTGTCATTGCTCTGGCGCTACGATCGCAGTTCCGAGCATGCGCGGCAGTTACTCTGACTCAAGGAGAAGACATGTACGCCATTTTCAGCTCGCTGCTGCCGACGTGTGCTTTGTAGTGCTTCTTTATATTGTCAGCCGTAATTGAAAATGCCGCCGCGTGTGAAATCAGATCTGTGATTCGTTTTCTAAATGCAAAGAAAGTTAAACCAAAGGAAATTCATCGGAAAATCTTCGTGGTTTACGGACAATGCTATTAGTGATTCAATGGTTAGAAGATAGGTCAGACTGTTCAATGAAGGACGGGATCAAGTACACGATGAAGAACGAAGTGGACGCTCGTCTGCGGTTACTGATGAACTGGTTGGTTGGTTGTTTTGGGGAAGGAGACCAGACAGCGAGGTCATCGGTCTCATCGGTTTAGGGAAGGACGGGGAAGGAAGTCGGCCGTGCCCTTTGAGAGGAACCATCCCGGCATTTGCCTGGAGCGATTTAGGGAAATCACGGAAAACCTAAATCAGGATGGCCGGACGCGGGATTGAACCGTCGTCCTCCCGAATGCGAGTCCAGTGTCTAACTACTGCGCCACCTCGCTCGGTACTACTGATGAACTGGTTCACACAATTGAAGAGAAGATTAAGCACAACCGTAAGTTTACACTTAGTGCCCTTGCTATGGAAGTTCCGCAAATCTCACGATAACTAATTAATGAAATTGCTACTGTAAAACTGAAATTTCGAAACCTTTGCTCACGTTGGGGACACACCTTCCATGACGAAGGCATACAACCTTGTGCCACGCTATGACAAGTGCCTACAAAATTTCAGAAGCTATGTAGAAAAGTAGTTTAACGGTTGTAGATTTTTGTACAATAAATATTTTTTCTGTATCTGTACACGTTTGTTTTATATAACCAAACGGGACTTAGTTTGTGAACATACCTCGTATATGACAGAGAAGTTTAAGATTCATCAGTTACTTCTGATCGGTAGCAGCTGAATTAAAACAGTAGCGAAAGGAATTGATGAAACACAGCTTTTGCAGCCAATCTGGAACTGATTTTGGAAGCAACTACTGTTTTAGAAAAAAAATTGTTCAAATGGCTCTGAGCACTATGGGACTTAACTTCTAAGGTCATCAGTCCCTTAGAACTTAGAACTACTTAAACCTAACTAACCGAAGGACGTCACACACATCCATGCCCGAGGCAGGATTCGAACCTGCGACCGTAGCGGTCGCGCGGCTCCAGACTGTAGCGCCTAGAACCGCTCGGCCACCCCGGCCGGCACTGTTTTAGAAAGTGAGCACTTTATAACTATATAGATTAGGCATTGTTGCATTAAACACTCTCACACTGCCAAAATCGTAGTGCGGTAGATAGCTCGCAACTTGAAAGATGAGACTAGGAGCAGCTTACTCATGAAAGGACCTTCTCGAACGCAAAAATTTTTACTTTACTAATTCAATGTAATATCTTAAGTGGGAATTATTCAGAATATTTCGTTGAGATAACAAGAAAAAGTCACTGTGATGACAACAGAGTTGCCTATGACCTTGCTAAGTCTTGCTTACGCTAATGCCAAGGAAAAGCGTTTTCATAGCTGGAATCGTTTGTGATCACATCCGGACATCCAGTCTAATGTATGATATATGTTGAGATATGCAGTGTGGACACCTGTCTGACAAGTGTATAAAATTGAATAATAGCCCATTGAGGGTTGTTACCATTTTCTTTGACTCGGATCATGGGTAAAACTTCTCTAAGGCTAATGTTTGGACAACCTACACCATTAAATAACAGCAGGAAGACTGGGAAATACCTTGAGGAAAAACTTGCTAACACTGAAATTTATTTCAGTGCTAGTATACTTACCTTTTCAGAAAAGCTAATCTTGCTATTGCCAGTCTACATTTTAGATCAATTTTACTTCTGCTGTCATCAGGTATTTTGCTGCCCACATGACAAAACTCGTCTGCTACCTCTAGCGTCTCATTCCTTAACCTAATTTCCTCAGCATCGCATAACATAATTCGACTCCAGCATGTTTCCCATCTACATATGTCTGAACATCAGAAAAACGAAAAGTCGCAAGTGACCGCGTTGACTTGAGATGTGAAAAGGTTACGGCATCGGCCACGGTCACCATCAGTAAATGCAGCACATCAAGTGACCGAACACTTGTAGAGTCCTCAAAGAATATCCCTCCTTAAAAATAGATCTTTAGCTTCCTAGTATGTTTGTGAGTAGAAAGAGAGAGAAAAAAGAATAATAAAGTAAAGGCTACTTGTCGTTTTGAACAGGCGAGGTAGATTATCGTTTGCTGTCACAAATAAAAAGTCTAACAGGAATTCAGCGGCCTTCTCTATTCTCAGTAATATACACTAACCCATTTCAACTCCAACGAAAACAAAGTGTAATATTAGACGACTTTTATCGAACAAAAGACCCCGAACTGGCCAGCCTAACAGCAGACAAACATGACTATCCCACAACTGCGAAACCTGATGCCATTTTAAATTAATTTCTTCCGCATTCTGAGATCGATCTATCCTGAACGAAAGCCTACTGGAGCGATAAACCTGTCACTTCAAACTAAACCACCACTCATTTTGTATTTGATCCCCGTATTGACCTATGTGCTCCCCTTGTGAGTGATTGTGTGTGCCTCAGGTACTGAAGGGGTCGAACTTGTTCACGGTATATAAATTGAAAATTCTTCATATTAGTCAGAAACATACTAATTCTTCATAGAGCCATAGCCCATTCATTGCAGTGGAGCCATCAATAATTGGTTCCAACTTCTTCCTTTTGTCCTGAAGTAACCAGACCTCAACCTCCATAGAAAATATGTGAGTGGAGGTTATGAAGTCGCTAGCATATAGATCAACATATGCAGACGATTAATGATCAAATATAGAGAATGCATGGTGGGTGATAAACGATCACGAAAATCTGTCTCAGCGTTTAGCATTATTAGCGCCCTGGTGCCTTGAAACCATGATACAATACGAGGAAAGATGCGATGGATAGGGTATTAGAAGTACAATGAAGGCTAAACCAGTCGAAGTCGATATAGGCCTAATCCGCCGTGAGAGTTATGCCGTTGATCTTCTGACTGTAAGTCAAAGGCTGCTTTACAGCATCTCTCCGACTATGAGTCTGCCATCGTTCAGTCTCGTTGAAAAAGGTTTTCCGTTTCCACGATACTAATGATTGGATTGTGGTATATATTACACAGAAAACGTAGATCATCTACTTCAGTTGAAAACACGGGGATAGACACTGCCGCCTATCCATGTGATATAGCTACTTTCCTGATATTCTTTCCACTTTCCTCTAGGTGTTTTATTTGGTATTCCAATTCTCAGGCTTATGTTGAGTATTAGTTTCCATAAGAAATACGTTTCTTGATTTATCAAAAAAAGAGTGGAACGGTCTATATAGTTTGCAGTTAATGAGTGAAAATACAGGGTGACCAAAGAGTCTGTTAACATTTGAAAATACACTAATTCACAAAATAATGCAGGTAGAGAGATAAAACTTGACACAAAAGCCTGAAGTGACATTGGGCTTTATTCCAACCAAAAATTAGTGCAAAAACCGGCCAACAGATGGCGCTGCACTGCAACACGTCAGTGACGCTGCATGAGCATCGTGTATAAAATTGAGTTGTAGTGAGAGAGGGAGTCAGGTGCGCCAGCAAGTAGCAGAATGTTGACTTTACCAGAAATGGTATTGTTAGTGAAGCTTTACTATCGTAACGGAGGATCCGCTACTGCAGCTTTACGATCCTATCGCCATAAGAAAGGTATTCGAATGCGTAAAGGTCTTGTAACAAGTGTTGCTGTGAAGAAAATGATCTCGAAGTTCGAAGCCACGAGTTGTTTGGACGATGAGCCCCGTAGTGAGCGACCAGACACCAGTGCTACTGCTGCTCGGACAGTTCAGAAAAGAATGGAAACTTTAACTGGTTCATCTCATCATGATGAAGTCAACTCTCGTGAAGTCGCACGTCGCACCGGCATTGCATGCACTACTGTTTGTAGAGCACTAAGGCGTATCCTCCAATGCTATCCATACAAAAGCCAGTGCCATCATGAACTATTAGCGACCGATTTTGTGGCACGGAGAGCATTTGCGATGTGGGCACTTTAAAAAATGGGGGAAGATGACGTTTTGTGGACTGGTGAAGCCCACTTCACACTCCGAGGGTCTGTCAGCACCCAAAACTGCAGGATGTGTGCTACTGAAAATCCTAAAACTGTCGTAGAAACCCCATTGCACGACCAGAAAGTGACCTTTTGGTCTAGATTTACGACATCAGTCATGATAGAATTCTTTTTCTTCGAGGAAATGTGGGGTGCAACATTTACAACTGTCAGTGTAACGGGTGCGAGGTACGCCATTATGTTACAGAATCGTATCATCCCTAGGTGGGGTGATAAACACCTGCTGGTAGGTACGACTTCTCTGCAGGATGGCGCTCCACCCCATATACACTCCTGGAAATGGAAAAAAGAACACATTGACACCGGTGTGTCAGACCCACCATACTTGCTCCGGACACTGCGAGAGGGCTGTACAAGCAATGATCACACGCACGGCACAGCGGACACACCAGGAACCGCGGTGTTGGCCGTCGAATGGTGCTAGCTGCGCAGCATTTGTGCACCGCCGCCGTCAGTGTCAGCCAGTTTGCCGTGGCATACGGAGCTCCATCGCAGTCTTTAACACTGGTAGCATGCCGCGACAGCGTGGACGTGAACCGTATGTGCAGTTGACGGACTTTGAGCGAGGGCGTATAGTGGGCATGCGGGAGGCCGGGTGGACGTACCGCCGAATTGCTCAACACATGGGGCGTGAGGTCTCCACAGTACATCGATGTTGTCGCCAGTGGTCGGCGGAAGGTGCACGTGCCCGTCGACCTGGGACCGGACCGCAGCGACGCACGGATGCACGCCAAGACCGTAGGATCCTACGCAGTGCCGTAGGGGACCGCACCGCCACTTCCCAGCAAATTAGGGACACTGTTGCTCCTGGGGTATCGGCGAGGACCATTCGCAACCGTCTCCATGAAGCTGGGCTACGGTCCCGCACACCGTTAGGCCGTCTTCCGCTCACGCCCCAACATCGTGCAGCCCGCCTCCAGTGGTGTCGCGACAGGCGTGAATGGAGGGACGAATGGAGACGTGTCGTCTTCAGCGATGAGAGTCGCTTCTGCCTTGGTGCCAATGATGGTCGTATGCGTGTTTGGCGCCGTGCAGGTGAGCGCCACAATCAGGACTGCATACGACCGAGGCACACAGGGCCAACACCCGGCATTATGGTGTGGGGAGCGATCTCCTACACTGGCCGTACACCACTGGTGATCGTCGAGGGGACACTGAATAGTGCACGGTACATCCAAACCGTCATCGAACCCATCGTTCTACCATTCCTAGACCGGCAAGGGAACTTGCTGTTCCAACAGGACAATGCACGTCCGCATGTATCCCGTGCCACCCAACGTGCTCTAGAAGGTGTAAGTCAACTACTCTGGCCAGCAAGATCTCCGGATCTGCCCCGCATTGAGCATGTTTGGGACTGGATGAAGCGTCGTCTCACGCGGTCTGCACGTCCAGCACGAACGCTGGTCCAGCTGAGGCGCCAGGTGGAAATGGCATGGCAAGCCGTTCCACAGGACTACATCCAGCATCTCTACGATCGTCTCCATGGGAGAATAGCAGCCTGCATTGCTGCGAAAGGTGGATATACACTGTACTAGTGCCGACATTGTGCATGCTCTGTTGCCTGTGTCTATGTGCCTGTGGTTCTGTCAGTGTGATCATGTGATGTATCTGACCCCAGGAATGTGTCAATAAAGTTTCCCCTTCCTGGGACAATGAATTCACGGTGTTCTTATTTCAATTTCCAGGAGTGTAGTTACACGTGTGAAAGATCACTTGCGTGCATCGTTTGTAAGAATCACGTGCTGAAACACCACTTCCATCATGCTTAGCCTTCCAGGTCCCAAAACCTCAATCCTTGTGACTAGTGGTTGTGGGGTTACCTGAAGTTGCAAATCTGCAGCTCTCATCCGACCTTATTGGAAATACTAAAAGACAATATCCGACGGCAGTTTCTCACTGTACCTACTGATAAGCTGTACAATACTGTTCTCTACATTGTCCCTCGACTACAGGTATTGTTGATGGAATGACGGCCGACGTGTTTCGTATTTGTTATAAGGAACATCGTCTTTGCTAAGAATCAGTTACTATGCCAGTTATTATTTTCGTATGGCATGAAGCACCATCTGTTGTTCGTTTTGTGTGTGTGTTTTTCTTTTTCTTTTTTTCAATAAAATCCCATGTCGTTTCAAGCATGTATGTCAATTTTTACCTATCTACCTACATTATTCCGATTATCCGCAAAGTACTGAATTTTCAAATGTCAATGGACTTTTAGCTGTATGGTCAAGAAATTCTAATTTGTTTCTTTGCTTTTCAGAGTGTTTTGTGTCTCACTTGTAACTTTAACATAACGCTTAATATATTGTAAAGAGAGCCCTCTTGACGCCGCCGTTCTCGACATGAGACGTGATGAGTAACATGCAAAGCCATCCGATGTTTATACTTGACTTTAAATCCTGAGGTTTCAGGGTTCGCAGCGGAGCCGACGAGAAATACTTTCTCATGGACCTCGGGTAGCAGCTCTGTACGTCAAACCACCAGTTACCTAGTGTTGCCTCTAGATATCACACTCAGCGACTCATTGTTTTCAAGACTTGTGAAAATGATTGCAATGTATTTGCGTAATTGTCGAATTTGTTTCGCACTCTGTACGCTTTTGCACTCTGCTCAGACAGCTAGCTGTATAGAATTAAGTCTGTAAACGTATACAGGGTGAGTCACTAACTATTGCCACCTAGACTAACTCCGAAAGTATGACAGTAGCTGAAAAGTTTGTGGGACAAATGTTGCATGGAACAACGGGGGCCATAATATGACGTAGGTTTTTTGTTGCTAGGTAGGGGCGCGTCAGAGATATGTTTCTGATAGCGGCTACCGAGACGAATCCAATGCTGTGTCTTTGAAGGTCAACGAAGGTCAAAAAGGTGTCATGAACGTCCATTTACAGAGGATGTTCGAAGTGATGACCATTGGTATCAATGCTGTCCTGAAATCTTCTTATCATGGATTGAGTTGTATTCCTTATCACTTCAGCACTTATCGAATCACATTCTCTGCAATTCTCTCCTGTATATCGTGCAAATAGTAAATATTCGCCGAATACGGCGTATCCATTTAATGTGCCATTGACATGTAAACACCATTCGACGGTTTTGCAGCACAACACAAATAGGAACAGTAAGACTAGTATCGTCGAATAAAGCTAATGTGAATGATGTATACCTTCGAAGAACAAGTCGCTATGCTTCTCATTTATGGAAAATGCCAACGAAATTCAGTGAGAGCTGGAGACATATACGCTGAAAGATATCCTCAACAATGTACAGTGGGAGAACTGTGGCAGAGAACATAGGCAACAAAATAAATGCAGATGGAAGCCACAAAATAATGGCGCATCGTGGGGCGTCAATAGAGAAACTCGACAACGGTCTGACCAAGGATGAGGTGGTATGAATAACAACAGGGATCGGGAACAATCAATTGAAATTAAACCACCTAACCCTGGGAGAGTATCTCAAAATGACATAGACTAAGTAAGAAGAATTAAAGTGAGCTTTTATGGCGAAAGTAAAGTATATTGTATATAATTATCAATTAAGTTAAGATATTGCACTGAAGGGATATGTAGATTTATCAGTATTTTCTGTACTATAGTCATCTTAAAAGAGGTACCACAGTACATAAAAGGGCAGGATGTCGAGGGTATTTTTCATTATGTAGGCTATAACTATGTGCAAAGCAAGCTGAGCGTACAATTTAAAAGGCGTTTGGAGTTTAAGATGTGCTATCTGTCCATGAAGGAATAAAGTAAAAATGAGAAACGTGTGATACTGCAAAAATGTTGTAAAGATGTGTGAATACGTAAGTTTGTTACCCAATTGAAGTGGAACGTATTAGCAGAGAACGTCAGCATTTTGAAAAAAAAAATTTACGAATACTTCATAAAATGAGAGTCTATTTTCCATGTTTAGCAATAGGATCACAAATGAGTGACTTGCTAGTAGTTATTTGCGGTGACATGTAGGTGTGTCGTCCAAGTATGATTTGTCTCCATTCAGAGGAATGAGAGTTCACTAGGTGGCCTGCTTCAAGTGGCTACACGGCGCACCGTTATTTGTATAGGAAAATGTTGTATTTATGCTTTTCAGAGAGACGGAATAATTGTGTATATGGTGGCCAATTCTGCAGAGTACCGTATGAGAGCACCGAAATACTGTTTGAGTGTTATAGCAACATGAAATGGAAGTGTAACAAGGGTATATCGACACGTAAAAATTAATAAAGGAAAGTAAGAAATTATAGTATGTGAGGTCCGCCAATGATGTAAGTAAGATGATGCTATTCGTGCAAAGCACATGACATTGTGCGTAATATATAAGGGCATGGCAGTCGTGTTGATGAGCAGTGATTTTATATAATGTACTAAAATATTTATATTTCAAGGTACCACTAGTAAAATAAAATGTGTGGTGTCACCGCCAGACACCACACTTGCTAGGTGGTAGCCTTTAAATCGGCCGCGGTCCGTTAGTATACGTCGGACCCGCGTGTCCCCACTATCAGTGATTGCAGACCGAGCGCCGCCACACGGCAGGTCTAGAGAAACTTCCTAGCACTCGCCCCAGTTGTACAGCCGACTTTGCTAGCGATGGTTCACTGACAAATTACGCTCTCATTTGCCGAGACGATAGTTAACATAGCCTTCGGCTACGTCATTTGCTACGACCTAACAAAGCGCCATTACCAGTTACTATTGATGCTGTAAAACATGTACCGTCAAGAGCGATGTTCACCAATTATGGATTAAAGTTAAGTATTCCAGCAGCTACGTACGTTTTTTGTTAGTCTCATTTCCTTGACCTGTTCCAGACCTCACGCCAGCCTGCGTGAGCTAAAACGCGTGCCTTTCGGCTTCCTCTCATAGTGGGTTGGCTGTCTTGCCAATCCACAACAAAATGTACCTATAGTAACCTAAAAGGAAGAGTTAACGACAGATGAAGGTAATAGCAGCAGCGCCGGAGAAAGGACAGTGACAGAGAAGGTATTACTGAGTAAAAACATGAAAGAAGCTACGTGACAGTGTGATTAATGAAGCTGTCAGTAATTTTGTACTAAACTTGCTATGTAGTATGATTTTCCACAGGAAGTAAGCCAAAGCATGAAATGAAGAAAAGGTGCGCCCTATCATTTATTTGTGTAAGTTTGTGCAGACGTGCACTTTCTTGTTCACAGATGTTCAGGACGACATCCATGATGAAACCAAGAGCCTTGAGATCGGACGATCTTGTGATACCCAACCACAGTGCAGTACTTTGAATAGGGTTATAGTTAAACTGGTATAAACACCCTACTGGCCAGTTGTTTGACAACTAGTATTTGCAATTATTAACATTGGGATCTGGTGATGATTATAATCCTACTGTTGTATGGATAACTAATGAATATGTATTTTTGTAGGTATACAGGTGCCGACAGATATTTAATAATTAAATTACATAGGTTAAGGAATATGTTCTTTTATAATTAACATTAACTTTGTACATGAAATTTTGATCAGAATAATAAGAGTAAATAAGTGAGTGTCTTGGCTGATGGTACAACTAGAACAATATAAATGTAAAGATAAATGACCTCACTAGTGAATGCATATAAAAATTTATAGTTCATAACAAAAACATGTCAATGATTTTGTGTTATGTACTGCATAGTATTTGTGTAAATTGGAAACTAATTGTATGCATTAGTGGGCACAGATGTCGCAAAAAGAAACTTTTTCAATACACACCGGAAGCGACAACGTGATTTGCAGATGGAACGGGAGACTAACGGCACAGCTGCAGGGAACAGCGGAAGCAAGAGATGCCGTCGCTAAGTCAAAGCCATGTCTTGGACATGGGCAAACAGCAGTCCTTTTCAAATGCGGCTACCTGAAGACCTCGGGCCGCACAGGCGACGACTGAGCAGGTAGTGTAGCAATCCGCAGCAGACCTGCTGGGTTGGGTCAAGATGGGTGTTTAAACGGCCCACTAATGACTGGTATCCACTATTGTACTACACGAGGAGACGAGATAAACAAATTGCACACATAATACAGTCAGTTAAACCTACAGTGCAACTGCTAATAGCTGTACAGAACTGTGAACTCTATTTGCTTTTGCTTCTGCTGTTCTCTGCCAGACAGAAACTGATAAACATCATAATCTGTAGCAGTCAGGCACCTGGCACTGACTTCTGAGGAATCTGAGTCACACAACGACTCAAGTTCTATGTATAATGCACCAAACAGATAATCTACCTGCCCACAACTACCGATATCCTCACCCAAAACGCAATTTTTATATCAAGAGAAAGAAGCAACATGAAGAACAGAAGAGTAGGAACACAAACATATTAAAATAAGAAACACAAAGAACTGAAGATTAGATACAATTACACTTCTCTTAGCCAACACAGGAGAATTCTAGGTGACCTATAAAGATCCTGCCTGACTGTACCTTCCTCATACTCTGTGCAAATTCGACGAAAACTTGACTGTTTCAAAACATACACTCACTTACCTTGCTGTGTATTCCAGGATCCTTCCACATCATGAACTCTGCGAGAGACTTGTAACTTGACAGGATCAACAGTGGGCTGAGGGTCAAAAGACTGACTTGCAAATCCACCATGACCGATCTCAATCAATCTTCGCTCCCTAAACTTCACAAAAACTGTAGCTTCTATCCCCGTACACAAATGAGGATGAAGGTGTGTTGTGAAATCCGAATCAGTGTGTGACTCTTGATAAAAAAAAAAAGTGTATAATTTAGTGAACACTGAACAGCTACACCCACAAACTAACAGTTTCCGATATTTGTCATTTTGTAAACATCTTGTACTTATTTTCAGGGTAGTCTTAAGAAAATATTTGTGTATTTATAATAAGAGTAAATAAGTGAGTGTCTTGGCTGATGGTACAACTAGAACAATATAAATGTAAAGATAAATGACCTCACTAGTGAATGCATATAAAAATTTATAGTTCATAACAAAAACATGTCAATGATTTTGTGTTATGTACTGCATAGTATTTGTGTAAATTGGAAACTAATTGTATGCATTAGTGGGCACAGATGTCGCAAAAAGAAACTTTTTCAATACACACCGGAAGCGACAACGTGATTTGCAGATGGAACGGGAGACTAACGGCACAGCTGCAGGGAACAGCGGAAGCAAGAGATGCCGTCGCTAAGTCAAAGCCATGTCTTGGACATGGGCAAACAGCAGTCCTTTTCAAATGCGGCTACCTGAAGACCTCGGGCCGCACAGGCGACGACTGAGCAGGTAGTGTAGCAATCCGCAGCAGACCTGCTGGGTTGGGTCAAGATGGGTGTTTAAACGGCCCACTAATGACTGGTATCCACTATTGTACTACACGAGGAGACGAGATAAACAAATTGCACACATAATACAGTCAGTTAAACCTACAGTGCAACTGCTAATAGCTGTACAGAACTGTGAACTCTATTTGCTTTTGCTTCTGCTGTTCTCTGCCAGACAGAAACTGATAAACATCATAATCTGTAGCAGTCAGGCACCTGGCACTGACTTCTGAGGAATCTGAGTCACACAACGACTCAAGTTCTATGTATAATGCACCAAACAGATAATCTACCTGCCCACAACTACCGATATCCTCACCCAAAACGCAATTTTTATATCAAGAGAAAGAAGCAACATGAAGAACAGAAGAGTAGGAACACAAACATATTAAAATAAGAAACACAAAGAACTGAAGATTAGATACAATTACACTTCTCTTAGCCGACACAGGAGAATTCTAGGTGACCTATAAAGATCCTGCCTGACTGTACCTTCCTCATACTCTGTGCAAATTCGACGAAAACTTGACTGTTTCAAAACATACACTCACTTACCTTGCTGTGTATTCCAGGATCCTTCCACATCATGAACTCTGCGAGAGACTTGTAACTTGACAGGATCAACAGTGGGCTGAGGGTCAAAAGACTGACTTGCAAATCCACCATGACCGATCTCAATCAATCTTCGCTCCCTAAACTTCACAAAAACTGTAGCTTCTATCCCCGTACACAAATGAGGATGAAGGTGTGTTGTGAAATCCGAATCAGTGTGTGACTCTTGATAAAAAAAAAAAGTGTATAATTTAGTGAACACTGAACAGCTACACCCACAAACTAACAGTTTCCGATATTTGTCATTTTGTAAACATCTTGTACTTATTTTCAGGGTAGTCTTAAGAAAATATTTGTGTATTTATTCATGTATAATTATTGTATGTCATTCTCTTTGATAATGATGCTATGCTTCAAAGTTTTAAATATTTGTGTACTTCCAGAATTTTATTTGTTTATTTATTTATGTAAAATCATTGTTTGTCATTTTCTTTTATAACGATGCTATGGTTTTTAATGCTTTAATCTATTACATTTTATACGCTGTGCACAAGAACATTAGCTGAAGTTGGTGGTCGATCCGAACTCTTATTACAAATATTAGTTTTGACAGTAAATGTAAGTGCAGTTTGTCAAATAATGCTTTAGAACATAAGATTTTTGAAATGTTTAAGGAGTATACACGTTAGAGAAACACTAGACTTGGACAATCAGTTTGTGAAACGATGGTTTTTTCAAATGTAAGCCAAGAGCAAAAATATGACCAAGTAAAATTATGCAGGATGTTTCACAGAATTTTATATAATTTTGTACAATGACCAATAGATAACCTCTAGAATAATTTACGCAACTGCTTATTTTGCATATTAATGGCTAAATGAAGCACATGTAATGTATTTGACGACCACTTTGAAAAGTTTAGGATATTTTACTTTAATATTTCTTGCCTCAACCTATGTCTTAGGGATGGATGAATGACAGAGAGCATGGGCCTTAAGTCTAAAGAAAGATAGGAACTGCCATTTTTGAAAGAGCAGAAGAATGACCAAGTAAATTTCCTTTGATAACATGGGTTATTTTGCGTGTTATTGTATATTCCAATTGTCATGTCTCAAAAAAATGTTCAAAACATAAGAAGCAGACAGATTAAAATAAACATGTAGTAACCAAATTTATGGCAGTTAGCCCATGAATGAATGCAGAATGACTGTAGAAGAATATATCAGGATTCAGTTGTTCCTCTGCCCTCGTATTCTTATTAGTTCACTTGTACAGGCAATTGATGGTTATTTTATTTTCTACTGGATGAGATAATACTATAAGAATTACCCCATCCTAGTACAAAATAGTTCATTAGGTGGGGATATTGTAGGGTGGCTATAATTTCGCACCTTACAAGCACTCATCTACATACTTTGCCGTTATTTACAACCGCAATTAGGTATCATTTGAAACGTTGTATATACGAATATTTAAAGAAGACTGACATTGTCACGTACACCTTGTAAATAGTTGTTAATGCTTATTGCATGAAGGGTGACGGAGTGTCTTTATTATCAAAACGACGTAATGAATGATTGCCTATACTAGTAGAGGTTGGAACGCCAGTGGAAATGAAACGGCAGGCGTAACTCAAGCCCTGGGTGGAAAAGCCCGCACAGGTGTGTTGGTCCTGCTTCATACAAGAAGTGCCAAGACGGACGTTCTAACTGGCCGGCGTGGCCGAGCGGTTCTAGGCGCTACAGTCTGGCACTACGCGACCGATACTGTCGCAGGTTCGGATCCTACCTCGGGCATGGATGTGTGTGATGTCCTTAGGTTAGTTAGATTTAAGTAGTTCTAAGTTCTAGGGGACTGATGGCCTCAGAAGTTAAGTCCCATAGTGCTCAGAGCCATTTGAACGGATGGTCTGGGTACCTGAGCGCGGAAACACAATACAGCACCGGCCGCCCGGTATTGTAGTAGGGCTGGAAGGATAACTGGATAATACTTTGGAATTTCTGAATATCTTTGACTCAGCAGAGAGGAACGAGGAAGCATCACCTCAGAAATCGCAGGCTGTGTTATTTCTGAGAATTTTTACTCTGAGAAGCGTACCATTGTATGAGTGTAGGTATTTCCTCGCAAACTTTCCGCGCTGACGACAAAAGACTAAATATGGTTGGTGAGCGTTCAGAAGAATCTGTAGAGAGGGAGAATATTCCGTGATTTCGAGAATAGGATTGGCCTTCTGCAGTTACGAAGGGGAGGAGCCGAGCTTTGCTGGGAAGCCAGCGGTGGAGAGAATGAGGTCTTCCGCTTTGAGCGCCCATGTTGGATGGTCGCTCAGTATCAGCTTTTGTTGGTACAGACGGACTTGCTATTTTTGATCTCAGGAGATTTTATAGTTAGTACGGTTAGGCACTGTACTGTTGCGAACTTATACGATACTGGACTTCGCCTCTGGTAGGGAGTCGTCATTGAGTATGCAGCTCTCAGTGATTGAGAGCACTTCTTCTGCCTATACTCACATAGAGGCGTTATCTGAATTCAGTCCTTGTGGCTGGGAGTTCGCGTTTCTTGTCTGTAGAACACAGAGAGGAGAGGACAGTATTAGATTATAATTGTTAGAGAACCGCTTTCTGCCATTCTAGTATTTGAATGACTTTTTTTTTATATTTTGCTGCTGGAGTTCTTCCATCGTCACAGACGTGTACGAGACCCATCACTCTGATGCACCGGACACAGTACAGACGATGAGATTGGTAACTGCTTCGACTTATAGGGCTATAAAGCTAAACAGTTGTGATCACGTAAATTTTATTTCCACTGAGGTTGCACACCACTGCAGATCATGTTTGAAAGAAGTGTCTTCTAGAGTTTGGTACGTAGATGATGTCAGTCGTCTCACGTTATTTGTATTAGACAGCGTAGCCATAAAAGGGGCAGAGCTGGTCAATTGATCAATCGTATTAGTTAGTAAATTCATTTGTATCTCTTTATGTCCATTGGACATTGATATATAAACATTTGTACTTTAAATAGGTTTTAATCTACAATAAATGTATAACTAGAAACAGCATTTGTCATTTGGTAGTTACTAGTTGCCTTAATCATTCAATTATATTTATGTTGTAATTTATATGTTAAAGACCAAGAAGGAGGTAATCACCATTAAGAGATCCTAAGGTCTGCTTCAGGGGGTAGTCAAACAGGGCCAAATCTTCATTTTCGCACTCAGTATTTCCGTTCCGGACATTAATTTAGACCCGCCTGGAGTAGCATCTTGGAAAAGAAAGGCAAACCTACGTTTCTAGCATTTGTAGACTTAGAGAACGTTTTTGATACTGGTTACTGGAATACTCCCTTTCAAATTCTGAAGGTGGCTGGGTTAAAATACAGGGAGCGTAAGGCTATTTACAATTTGTACAGAAACTAGATGGCAGTTATAATAGTCGAGGGGCACGAAAGAGATGCAGTGGTTGAGAAGGGAGCAAGGGAGGGCTGTAGCCTATCCACGATGTTATTCAGTCTGTAAAGGAGCAGTAAAGGAAGCAAAAGAACTACACTCCTGGAAATGGAAAAAAGAACACATTGACACCGGTGTGTCAGACCCACCATACTTGCTCCGGACACTGCGAGAGGGCTGTACAAGCAATGATCACACGCACGGCACAGCGGACACACCAGGAACCGCGGTGTTGGCCGTCGAATGGTGCTAGCTGCGCAGCATTTGTGCACCGCCGCCATCAGTGTCAGCCAGTTTGCCGTGGCATACGGAGCTCCATCGCAGTCTTTAACACTGGTAGCATGCCGCGACAGCGTGGACGTGAACCGTATGTGCAGTTGACGGACTTTGAGCGAGGGCGTATAGTGGGCATGCGGGAGGCCGGGTGGACGTACCGCCGAATTGCTCAACACGTGGGGCGTGAGGTCTCCACAGTACATCGATGTTGTCGCCAGTGGTCGGCGGAAGGTGCACGTGCCCGTCGACCTGGGACCGGACCGCAGCGACGCACGGATGCACGCCAAGACCGTAGGATCCTACGCAGTGCCGTAGGGGACCGCACCGCCACTTCCCAGCAAATTAGGGACACTGTTGCTCCTGGGGTATCGGCGAGGACCATTCGCAACCGTCTCCATGAAGCTGGGCTACGGTCCCGCACACCGTTAGGCCGTCTTCCGCTCACGCCCCAACATCGTGCAGCCCGCCTCCAGTGGTGTCGCGACAGGCGTGAATGGAGGGACGAATGGAGACGTGTCGTCTTCAGCGATGAGAGTCGCTTCTGCCTTGGTGCCAATGATGGTCGTATGCGTGTTTGGCGCCGTGCAGGTGAGCGCCACAATCAGGACTGCATACGACCGAGGCACACAGGGCCAACACCCGGCATCATGGTGTGGGGAGCGATCTCCTACACTGGCCGTACACCACTGGTGATCGTCGAGGGGACACTGAATAGTGCACGGTACATCCAAACCGTCATCGAACCCATCGTTCTACCATTCCTAGACCGGCAAGGGAACTTGCTGTTCCAACAGGACAATGCACGTCCGCATGTATCCCGTGCCACCCAACGTGCTCTAGAAGGTGTAAGACAACTACCCTGGCCAGCAAGATCTCCGGATCTGTCCCCCATTGAGCATGTTTGGGACTGGATGAAGCGTCGTCTCACGCGGTCTGCACGTCCAGCACGAACGCTGGTCCAACTGAGGCGCCAGGTGGAAATGGCATGGCAAGCCGTTCCACAGGACTACATCCAGCATCTCTACGATCGTCTCCATGGGAGAATAGCAGCCTGCATTGCTGCGAAAGGTGGATATACACTGCACTAGTGCCGACATTGTGCATGCTCTGTTGCCTGTGTCTATGTGCCTGTGGTTCTGTCAGTGTGATCATGTGATGTATCTGACCCCAGGAATGTGTCAATAAAGTTTCCCCTTCCTGGGACAATGAATTCACGGTGTTCTTATTTCAATTTCCAGGAGTGTATTTCTAGTACGAATTAAAATCCATAGAGAAGAAATAAGAAATTTGAGGTTTGCCACCGACATTGTAATTCTCTCAGAGACGGCAAATGACCTGGAAGACCAGCTGAATGGAATGGACAGTGTCTTGAAAGGAGGATATAGAATGAACATCAACAATAACAAAACGAGTATAATGGAATGTAGTCGAATTAAATCTTGTGTGTATTCGTACATGGCGTATCGGATAATGGTAAGATGAGCATTGTTCCAATGTCGCCAAAGTTTCCATAATTTATTGGTTCAAATGGCTGTGAGCACTATTGGACTTAACATCTATGGTCATCAGTCCCCTAGAACTTAGAACTACTTAAACCTAACTAACCTAAGGACATCACACAACACCCAGCCATCGCGAGGCAGAGAAAATCCCTGACCCCGCCGGGAATCGAACCCGGGAACCCGGGCGTGGGAAGCGAGAACGCTACCGCACGACCACGAGATGCGGGCCCATAATTTATTATTCCATTTCGAAGGTGGATATATTCTTCCATGCGTAGTTTCTTCTGATTCAATCTTATGTAAACCATCCATTCACTTCTAGTTCTGCATAAATTTCTATCAGGAATTGTTGGAATAAACGGTGAGTGTTGAGAATGTGATCGCATGTTTTATTGTCTCCGATCATCAAGCGTAAGCATAGAGCTCCTTGGAAGTAACTTTTTTGTTTGTTTCTACGCCTGTTTCAGGTTGAATTTGTTTCACATTAAAATGACACCCGTCTCTCCGTGCAGAAATATTAATGGATATTGGCTTGCATCATATGAACGGTGTGCCTCTCCAATGCGTTGTAGTCCTTCTCTTCTTCTTTGTACAATTATGTCACGGCCTGCGTTTTCATTGTCCACAATTACGATGGCGATTTCGTCTACCTGAGGTGCATTAAATCGACGTTCGTGTCCTCAATGTGGTCTTTTGACGGCTCGAATTATAACTGTATAGCCATCAGGTATCACTCGGTCTAGTGCTGTTTTGAATATGTGAAACAATTGATTACATTCGTGTAAGATCCTGTGTACATCTCGGACTACTTCTTGTCTCAATCCACTGATATTAGTGTTGATCGAAGTGACACCGATGGAAGTCATTTGCAAGTAGGCGCTGTACCCCTTATATTTTGAAGAAAGTGTTTTGATTCTGGAATTTCCTCGCTCATGTAATGTAAAACCTCCTGCGGAGGTGCTTCCAGTGGTTGTAATCGAATTTTTTGCATTCGTGTAACAGAACCCTGCTGTTTCTCTACTGATTCTTTACGCGTTGCAAAATTGGCAGATTTATCGATTTTTCCGATGGCGACATGTTTGTGTTTGTTATATTATTTCGTCGGGAATGCTTCATTTGTTAGATTGTACTGTTTACTTGTCCTCGTCCACATTTCTCGTAGGGTGATATTTTCATGGCTAGCTTGAGTTCGCAGTCTTTTATTTTAAGATTGTGTCACAGTTCTTGATTCTTCAGTCCGTTGATTTCGTTGTTCTTCGGTTTCTCTGCTTCTCACAGTGCTCGTTCTCGTTCGTTTGGTCCTTCGCGCTCTTCTTCTGTTTCGTTTTCTCGCTGTTATTTTTATTTTCACCGTTTTGCTTCAGAACTGGCAAGATCTCCTCCTCCTTTACGTTTGGACATTGTCTAAAATATAAATCACTTCAACTTTTTATTAACGAATATACTAAGTACACTTTCAGCAATTTATTTCTGATTTATATTCAGTTACTCTATCACTTTCGCCACCCACACTTCACTGTCTGTTTTTATTCACTCACTACACTACTTTTTCGGTTCTTCTCTTCGTCACTGATAAGAAACTAATGTTCGAACCCACGACGAGTCTTGCTTTATATACCCCTACGTATGGGTAGCCCCACCAGTGGCGAATTCCAGAACATACCAAAAAGGCTTCGAATGCTCCACACTGTCCCAGAGCATTCCGCAACATTCGAGAGTGTTCTGGACTGTTCCACAATGATCTGGGATGTTCCGGAATGTTCCAGAACATTCTGCAATCTTCCCGAAAGTTACAGATTGTTCCCGAACACTCTAGAAGGGCCCGGACCATTGTGAAAGATTCCGGAAAATTCTGGAATGTTGTAGAAGCCTCTCGAATACTCTCAAATGTTCTGGAATGCTCTAGACATTTCTATAGGGCGAAATTCCCAGCCTTTATATCTTAAAAAGCACGCCCTTCAGGTAAAAACGGGAACCTTCTTCATGGATGGAAGATAGAGGGCTACCATACCATATAACTCCCTTGGTCGTACTGGGACTTGTTTCTGAGTTTTAGCCGTACGCACATTGTACACTTACTTTTATGATATATATTCATTAATACTGATTCCATTAGGGACCTATCTTCACCATTCAGATGCTTCACATTTTCTCGCAACGGAAATATGTCCCCTGTTCACTCTGTTCCGCCTTATAGGCTAGAATCCTCGATATCTTCCTCTTCGATAACCTCTAACGTGGGTATCAGTAATCCCTTTGGAAGACTAACCTCATTTTCCCCAAAATTATGCAGGCTTATTGGCACCATAACCTGAATCTTACTATCCCTCGTATGCTCTATACAGCAACGTAGAAAACAGTGTTGCACATCCAACATGTCATTGCTTGCTAGTAGTTCTACCAAACACACTATATCCTATGGAATGTTAACATCTGTTGGTATCCAGATCAGTTTTCCTGTATCTGCTAGTACTTTGTCATACAAAATTTATTCGATGCCGCATTTGCAATTGGTGCACCTTGTCATATAGAAACATTTGAAATTGTTTACCCAACGGAAATAATTTGCCATCGAGTTCAACAATGTAACATCGAGTTCAATCGTCCATTGCCAAAGGTAGATTCTAGCGCGATGCCTAACCAGGAAGACTAATCCAAGTATCGCAGCGAGACCTTGTCCCACAGTTGGTAACTCACAAAACCTTGTGCTTCCTATATGAAACCCGGGCCATGTTGTCCCGATCGAATCATATGCTTTGCCGCCTATTGAGCGCAATCTATACCTTGGTTCTTGTAGACTGCACTTATCCATGAGCTCCAATTCGACAACCAATATGTGTGCCCCTGTATCTACCAAAAATTCATGTTGTTTCCCTTTCAACCAAGCCACCAACGAACAATCCGTCTCTGCGTGCGCTTTTAATGCACTGCTATTTAATGGGAATGCTCCTCAACAGAAGGAAGATCCTCGTTGTCGTTTGACTTCTTTTTACCCTTGTTGTTGTTGTGGTCTTCAGTCCTGAGACTGGTTTGATGCAGCTCTCCATGCTACTCTATCCTGTGTAAGCTGCTTCAACTCCTAGTACGTACTGCAGCCTACATCCTTCTGAATCTGCTTAGTGTATTCATCTCTTGGTCTCCCTCTACGATTTTTACCCTCCACGTTGCCCTCCAATTCTAAATTGGTGATCCCTTGATGTCTCAGAACACGTCCTACCAACTGATCCATCCTTCTAGTCAAGTTGTACCACAAATTCCTCTTCTCCCCAATTCTATTCAATACTTCCTCATTAGTTATGTGATCTACCCATCTAATCTTCAGCATTCTTCTGTAGCACCACATTTCGAAAGCTTCTATTCTCTTCTTGTCCGAACTAGTTATCGTCCATGTTTCACTTCCATACATGACTACACTCCGTACAAATACTCTCAGAAACGACTTCCTGACACTTAAATCTATACTCGGTGTTAACAAATTTCTCTTCTTCAGAAACGATTTCCTTGCCATTGTCAGTCTACATTTTATATCCTCTCTACTTCGACCATCATCAGTTATTTTGCTCCCCAAATAGCAAAACTCCTTTACTACTTTAAGTGTCTCATTCCCTAATCTAATTCCCTCAGCATCACCCGAGTTAACTCGACTACATTCCATTATCCTCGTTTTGCTTTTGCTGATGTTCATCTTATATCCTCTTTTTAAGACATTGTCCATTCCGTTCAACTGCTCTTCCAAGTCCTTTGCTGTCTCTGACAGAGTTACAATGTCATCGGCGAACATTAAAGTTTTTATTTCTTTTCCATGGATTTTAATACCTACTCCGAATTTTTCTTTTGTTTCATTTATTGCTTGCTCTATATACAGATTGAATAACATCGGGGAGAGGCTACAACCCTGTCTCACTCCCTTCCCAACCACTGCTTCCCTATCATGTCCCTCGACTCTTATAACTGCCATCTGGTTTCTGTACAAATTGTAAATAGCCTTTCGCTCCCTGTATTTTACCCCTGCCACCTTCAGAATTTGAAAGAGAGTATTCCAGTCAACATTGTCAAAAGCTTTCTCTAAGTCTACAAATGCTAGAAACTTAGGTTTGCCTTTTCTTAATCTAGCTTCTAAGATAAGTCGTAGGATCAGTATTGCCTCACGTGTTCCAATATTTCTACGGAATCCAAACTGATCTTCCCCGAGATCGGCTTCTACCAGTTTTTCCATTCGTCTGTAAAGAATTCACTTTAGTATTTTGCAGCCGTGACTCATTAAACTGATAGTTCGGTAATTTTCATATCTGTCAACACCTGCTTTATTTGGGATTGGAATTATTATATTCTTCTTGAAGTCTGAAAGTATTTCGCCTTTCTCATACATTTTGCTCACCAGATGGTAGAGTTTTGTCAAGACTGGCTCTCCCAAGGCTGTCAGTAGTTCTAAGGGAATGTTGTCTACTCCCAGGGCCTTGTTTCGACTTAGCTCTTTCAGTGCTCTGTCAAACTCTTCGCGCAGTATCATATCTCCCATTTCATCTTCATCTACATCCTCTCCCATTCCCATAATATTGACCTCAAGTACCTCGCCTTTGTATAGACCCTCTATATACTCCTTCCACCTTTCTGCTTTCCCTTCATGGCTTAGAACTGGGTTTCCATCTGAGCTCTTTATATTCATACATGTGTTGTCTTTTCTCCAAAGGTCTCTTTAATTTTCCTGTAGGCAGTATCTATCTTACCCCTAGTGAGATAAGCCTCTACATCCTTACATTTCTTCTTTAGCCATGCCTGCTTAGCCATTTTGCACTTCCTGTCGATCTCATTTTCGAGGCGTTTGTATTCCTTTTTGCCTGCTTCATTTACTGCATTTTTATATTTTCTCCTTTCATCAATTAAATTCAATATTTCTTCTGTCACCCAAGGATTTCTACTAGCGTCTTTTTACCTACTTGATCCTCTGCTGCCTTCACTACTTCATCCCTCAAAGCTACCCATTCTTCTTCTACTGTATTTCTTTCCCCCATTCTTGTCAATTGTTCCCTTATGCTCTCCCTGAAACTCTTTACAACCTCTGGTTCTTTCAGTTTATCCAAGTCCCATCTCCTTAAATTCCCACCTTTTTGCAGTTTCTTCAGTTTTAATCTACAGTTCATTACCAACAGATTGTGGTCAGAGTCCACATCTGCCCCTGGAAATGTCTTACAATTTAAAACCTGGCTCCTAAATCTCGGTCTTACCATTATATAATCTATCTGAAACCGGTCAGTATCTCCAGGCTTCTTCCATGTATACAACCTTCTTTTATGATTCTTGAACAAAGTGTTAGCTATGATTTTTGCCGTTATAATTACCCTATTTCTTTCATCTACGCTCCTGCGCCTCATGACAAACCGGTTGACAATCACAACATTGCGGTTGGTGACACTGTGATTTTAAATGACTCTTTCTTCCGCAGCGGTAACATCCTTTGTTTGACACAAACGTTTTCTGATCATTCCGAGACTTGATAGCACTGTCTACACGCAGCACTGCTGCTACGTCTTGTAAGTTTTCCATTCACGCTTTGCGAGAAAATTTTGGGGAAACGCCCCTTAGGAGCACATCTATCATCATATCCTCAACGTCTCTCAATAAAGCTGCATCAGCGTTCGGTTTGACAGTTAAGTGGACGTTCAACTTGTGTATTCTTTCCGATAACGCTTCTACGGTCTCATTTAACAATTGTCTCAAATTATTTAACTTTTCTCGAAAGAAACGAGCACTGTTTTGTTTTCTGTAGCGTTGCTGTAAGCCGTTTGCTAATTCTGTAAATGTGGTTACCGTACTGGAAACGTCATGGGTATGGTGTACATCTTATCCTCACCCGACAAGCGCAATTTGGCCATCTGCTCTGCTATTTGTTCAGACCAGTTGCACAAGCTGGCCGCAGATAACACGTCCCGAATAAAAATAATTACATCCACCGATGTTCTGGCAGAGAAAATAGAAATAAGACTAGCGGCTACCAGATCCACGAGTGGAGAAGGTACTGCCAGTATTGGTGTAACCTCACTAGGACCTAAGTGTGAAGGATCTCCCGTTTGACTACGTAACTGCTAGGCCGTTTGCTCGTTCTGTTGCTTTAATAATTTAACCTGCTCCGTCAGAGCTGATACTGTGACCGCTGTAGTAGTTGCTCGCGTTTCTGCCGTATCTGTGTAATTTCCTTTTCTATCGTAGTAAGCATTATACACCACACACTATCATGAATACCAAAAATTGCGTATTACTTCGTCTCATCGACACACAACGACACTTAACGAAGTCCTCTTTTGCATGACCATACTTCCCACAAGTGGAACATATTACAGGGGTAAACTTATCACAAGCCAATCGACGCTGTAGCCAGACAAATAATAAATTTTACAATCTACTGGTACTAAATACACTTCCCTATAATTACCCTTAAATTCAGATACATATATAGGTTCACTATGCTTTACGAACGTAACTCTTAACTCATTGTGTCCTATTCTGGACATGATCACAACCAAAACATATTTATGTTCAAAAATGGTTCAAATGGCTCTGAGCACTATGCGACTTAACTTCTGAGGTCGTCAGTCGCCTAGAACTTAGAACTAATTAAATCTAACTAGCCTAAGGACATCATACACATCCATGCCCGAGGCAGGATTCGAACCTGCGACCGTAGCGGTCGCTCGGTTCCAGACTGCAGCGCCTAGAACCGCACGGCCACTCCGTCAGGCCCATATTTATGTAACAAAGCTTTTCAGTGACTCACCCCACAATTGTTGTAACTGTTAGTTGGCTCTGGTACGAAACACGTTGTACAGACTTCTGATGCTGATGCTGCAAGCCCCACAAGCACGACCACTTCCTGGCACCAATTATACAAGTAGAAAACTGTTGGGAAGGCGGAAGTAGAGATTGTTCTGTGTCAGGAGGCATATTCTCAGCTCGCTACTTGCCACTGTTCCTCGGAGGGATGATGGTGACCCGTTGTCACTGGTAGGCACAGTGCAACAAGATCTAGAATTATTTATTTCCTTAAGTTAGATTCAGTATCTGGACTCGCTGTCGATATTGGCTGTCGATGCTAATCGAGGAATCGCGTGGTAAGCGACCCTCACTGTGCGCAACGTATCTCACACCGCACGCCCGTTCCTCGCCAGTTGCTGTTATGGCGGTCGCCGTGGTGGTTCCGGCGCTGACCCAGCAGCGAAGGCCGTGGCAGTGAGTGAAGGCGGCAGGTGTGTACACTCCAATTTTGGAACTGCTATGTTCCCTACCGCTCACCGCCATTCTTCTTCATCTGTCGAACGGCGATGACGGTTTTCATGTAGATGTGTAGCATGACGATCCTCGGCTGCAGTTCAGGTAGTCCCTCAACCGTCTGCCGAAGTATCAAGAAAGCTAGTGTCCTGAGCAAGGATAATAGGAAATACCTCCGAGGCCACCCCTGCGACTGCCGATTACGGCAAGGTACCCATCTCACACAGTAGGGGCTGTCGTTGTTCAGTAGTGTGCAGGAAATCTACAACAGACTTCACTTTACTGTATTGTATTGTATGGATCTGGGGACCTAGAAACGACGGAGAGGCTTCGTCCCCACCGTAGCCCTCAGTGGTACACAACCCCACAACAGGCTACAGCAGTCCACTCACCCCACCGCCGGCCCACACCGAACATAGAGTTATTGTGCGGTTCGGCCCACAGTGGACCCCCACCCCCTTCCAGCCAGGAACGTCTCACACCAGACGAGTGTAACCCCATTGTAAGTGTGGTAGAGTAATTATGGTGTCCGCGTATGTGGAGAAAGTGTTTCCGCAGCAATCGCCGACATAGTGTAACTGAGGCATAATAAGGGGAACCAGTCCGCATTCGGCGAGGCAGATGGAAAACCGCCTTAAAAACCATCCACAGACTGGCCGGCACACCAGACCTCGACACTAGAGATGGGCAAACTCGTTCATCCTTGGGAACTAGTTCACTGCTGATCGTTCTTTTTTGGGAACCGTTCATTTTTACTCGTTCACCGTTCATTTGTGCTTGGTATATGGTTCTTATGAAAAACTGAAAACTAGTAGCGTATGTGACTGAAAGATGGAGGGCACCAAGAGGGGGCACTTGCCTCCCCCTGGAGTATAGAGTTTTTATTCATTACAGAATTCTTACACACTTTTAGAAGTAATTTCTGTGATTCTGTAGAACCTCTCGTTTAGCCAACTATAGCGTTGTGTGGCTGATCGCAGGGAAATAATATAGGGTGGCGCACGGAAAACCGGGCCCGAGTACAGACTGCTCGCCAATTACGGACGATATGTTGACCGTTACGAGCAGATACAACAAACAGACAAACATGTAATAACTAGGCAGTGAAGAAATGCAAGCAACAATGGCGAAACAATCGATGACGATGTGTAGAGAGCTGGAGAAGAGAACATGAAAATCTCACGCTACGTCCATGGGCTATAGCACATGTAGTCTTGTAAACCTGTTGGTGGCTGTTTCCCAACTTAATCGACCACAAGTATCTTGTATAAAATTCTTCGTTTCGACTTCCACTACATAGCTATGATACGTTGTAAACAATAATCGTTTACACCCTATATATACTTCACGTTGTCTCTGAGTTCGTAGGCGAAGTAGACTTTATGGAAGCATAAAATAAAATGTGGTTTTCTCATCATACTTGCGTCACACGCTCAGTAAAAATTAGGTTTTTATGTTGCATTATTAAAGTTAATGCAGCAATAGTAATAATAATTAAGTTCGCAGTAATAAAGTTTTTGGTTTGAAAGCTACTTCTGAACAAATGTTTTTGAGATAATAAGTAAATACGATTTTATGGCAATCTATGTCCTTTCAAATGGAGAGGCACCGCTTTTGCTATTTGCTACTGAGCCAAAATGACCCACAATCCACTTCTTCTTTTTTTTTTTTTTTTTTTTTTTTTTTTTTTTTTTTTTTTTTTTTCAAAGAAACCCAACTAGCAGGTAATGCAAATTGGAAACAACCAAACTTAAAAATAATTAGTCTTCCTAAATGTAATGTTTTGTATATGAAAGACACACGAAAATCGTTTTATATGAATTTTCTTACACTAAAAATTAAGCAAATTTTTGAAAGTTAGTTGCTAAATCAAGTCGATGAAACCAAAAAATATATGAATAACAAAAAAAACTTGCCTTCTTATAAGTATGTCTTCTGCTGTTCATCGATGCAATGAAGTGAGCTGATATGCCCTTTTGTTACCTGAAAAGACGTAACTATTACATACAACGTAATTTTTATGTAATTTACGTAACTATAAAATACTTTTTGATTACCGGCCGTGGACGCTGAATAGCCAGACCCAAATGCAAGAACAGTTTGGAACACTTGTAAAATGGGCGAGCGCAGTGAACGAAACGAACAACTGGATACTGAACTAACTGCAGTCATGGACTATGCGGCTGGTCCCGGCGGAGGTTCGAGTCCTCCCTCGGGCATGGGTGTGTGTGTTTGTCCTTAGGATTATTTAGGCTAAGTAGTGTGTAAACTTAGGGACTGCTGACCTTAGTCGGCAGCGGAACTGAGACGGGTGGTCATGCGAAGAACGACGAGTGCGGCCGAGGGAGACCGAGACTGAGACGAGCACCCGACCGAGGCTAGAACGAGAACTGCCGAAGTAACCGCCTCGACCGAAGTGAACTAGTGAACTATGAACCGATCGTTCTTCGTTCCCGGGAACTATAAGTAGACCGCTGCGACCGAAGTGAACTATGAACCGATCGTTCCTAGTTCCCGGGAACTATAAGTAGACCGCCGCGACCGAAGTAAACTATGAACCGATCGTTCCTTGGAACTCGTTCCTCGGTCCTTTAGTTCATCTTGGTGAACCGTTCCTTTGCACCCGTTCGTTCGCGAACTACCCATCTCTACTCGACACTAATCCGCCGGGCGGATTCCTGCCGAGAACCGACACACCTTACCGCCCGGCTAACCGGGCAGGCTCACTTTACTGTAATCAGGGAATCTAGGAATCGATAGCGAGCTATATACACACCATCAATCCGTCTGACCGACGGCATTACGAGCTAAAATCCTGGGCTATTTGTAGTTGTCGTCTTCAGTCCTGAGACTGGTTTGATGCAGCTCTCCATGCTACTCTATCCTGTGCAAGCTTCTTCATCTCCCAGTACCTACTGCAACCTACATCCTTCTGAATCTGCTTAGTGTATTCATCTCCTGGTCTCCCTCTACGATTTTTACCCTCCACGCTGCCCTCCAATGCTAAATTTGTGATCCCATGATGCCTCACAACGTGTCCTACCAACCGATCCCTTCTTCTAGTCAAGTTGTGCCACAAACTTCTCTTCTCCCCAATCCTATTCAATACCTCCTCATTAGTTACGTGATCTACCCACCTTATCTTCAGCATTCTTCTGTAGCACCACATTTCGAAAGCTTCTATTCTCTTCTTGTCCAAACTAGTTATCGTCCATGTTTCACTTCCTTACATGGCTACACTCCGCACAAATACTTTCAGAAACGACTTCCTGACACTTAAATCTATACTCGATGTTAACAAATTTCTCTTCTTCAGAAACGATTTCCTTGCCATTGCCAGTCTACATTTTATATCCTCTCTACTTCGACCATCATCAGTTATTTTACTCCCCAAATAGCTAAACTCCTTTACTACTTTAAGTGTCTCATTTCCTAATCTAATTCCCTCAGCATCACCCGATTGAATTTGACTACATTCCATTATCATCGTTTTGCTTTTGTTGATGTTCATCTTATATCCTCCTTTCAAGACACTGTCCATTCCGTTCAACTGCTCTTCCAAGTCCTTTGCTGTCTCTGACAGAATTACAATGTCATCGGCGAACCTCAAAGTTTTTACTTCTTCTCCATGAATTTTAATACCTACTCCGAATTTTTCTTTTGTTTCCTTTACTGCTTGCTCAATATACAGATTGAATAACATCGGGGAGAGGTTACAACCCAGTCTCACTCCTTTCCCAACCACTGCTTCCCTTTCATGCCGCTCGACTCTTATAACTGCCATCTGGTTTCTGTACAAATTGTAAATAGCCTTTCGCTCCCTGTATTTTACCCTTGCCACCTTCAGAATTTGAAAGAGAGTATTCCAGTTAACATTGTCAAAAGCTTTCTCTAAGTCTACAAATGCTAGAAACGTAGGTTTGCCTTTTCTTAATCTTTCTTCTAAGATAAGTCGTAAGGTTAGTATTGCCTCACGTGTTCCAACATTTCTATGGAATCCAAACTGATCTTCCCCGAGGTCCGCTTCTACCAGTTTTTCCATTCCTCTGTAAAGAATTCGCGTTAGTATTTTGCAGCTGTGACTTATTAAACTGATAGTTCGGTAATTTTCACATCTGTCAACACTTGCTTTCTTTGGGATTGGAATTATTATATTCTTCTTGAAGTCTGAGGGTATTTCGCCTGTCTCATACATCTTGCTCACCAGATGGTAGAGTTTTGTCATGACTGGCTCTCCCAAGGCCATCAGTAGTTCTAATGGAATGTTGTCTACTCCCGGGGCCTTGTTTCGACTCAGGTCTTTCAGTGCTCTGTCAAACTCTTCACGCAGTATCTTATCTCCCATTTCGTCTTCATCTACATCCTCTTCCATTTCCATAATATTGTCCTCAAGTACATCGCCCTTGTATAAACCCTCTATATACTCCTTCCACCTTTCTGCCTTTCCTTCTTTGCTTAGAACTGGGTTGCCATCTGAACTCTTGATATTCATACAAGTCGTTCTCTTATCTCCAAAGGTCTCTTTAATTTTCCTGTAGGCTGTATCTATCTTACCCCTAGAGAGACAAGCCTCTACATCCTTACATTTGTCCTCTAGCCATCCCTGCTTAGCCATTTTGCATTTCCTGTCGATCTCATTTTTGAGACGTTTGTATTCCTTTTTGCCTGCTTCATTTACTGCATTTTTATATTTTCTCCTTTCATCAATTAAATTCAATATTTCTTCTGTTACCCAAGGATTTCTACTAGCCCTCGTCTTTTTACCTACTTGATCGTCTGCTGCCTTCACTACTTCATCCCTCAGAGCTACCCATTCTTCTTCTACTGTATTTCTTTCCCCCATTCCTGTCAATTGTTCCCTTATGCTCTCCCTGAAACTCTCTACAACCTCTGGTTCTTTCAGTTTATCCAAGTCCCATCTCCTTAAATTCCCACCTTTTTGTAGCTTCTTCAGTTTCAATTTGCAGTTCATAACCAATAGATTGTGGTCAGAATCCACATCTGCCCCTGGAAATGTCCTACAATTTAAAACCTGGTTCCTAAATCTCTGTCTTACCATTATACAATCTATCTGATACCTTTTAGTATCTCCAGGATTCTTCCATGTATACAACCATCTTTTATGATTCTTGAACCAAGTGTTAGCTATGATTAAGTTATGCTCTGTGCAAAATTCTACCAGACGGCTTCCTCTTTCATTTCTTCCCCCCAATCGATATTCACCTACTATGTTTCCTTCTCTCCCTTTTCCTACTGACGAATTCCAGTCACCCATGACTATTAAATTTTCGTCTCCCTTCACTACCTGAATAATTTCTTTTATCTCGTCATACATTTCATCTATTTCTTCATCATCTGCAGAGCTAGTTGGCATATAAACTTGTACTACTGTAGTAGGCATGGGCTTTGTGTCTATCTTGGCCACAATAATGCGTTCACTATGCTTTTTGTAGTAGCTAACCCGCACTCCTATTTTTTATTCATTATTAAACCTACTCCTGCATTACCCCTATTTAATTTTGTATTTATAACCCTGTAATCACCTGACCAAAAGTCTTGTTCCTCCTGCCACCGAACTTCACTAATTCCCACTATATCTAACTTTAACCTATCCATTTCCCTTTTTAAATTTTCTAACCTACCTGCCCGATTAAGTGATCTGACATTCCACGCTCCGATCCGTAGCACGCCAGTTTTCTTTCTCCTGATAACGACGTCCTCTTGAGTAGTCCCCGCCCGGAGATCCGAATGGGGGACTATTTTACCTCCGGAATATTTTACCCAAGAGGACGCCATCATCATTTAATCATACAGTAAAGCTGCATGTCCTCGGGAAAAATTACGGCTGTAGTTTCCCCTTGCTTTCAGCCGTTCGCAGTACCAGCACAGCAAGGCCGTTTTGGTTAATGTTACAAGGCCAGATCAGTCAATCATCCAGACTGTTGCCTCTGCAACTACTGAAAAGGCTGCTGCCTCTCTTCAGGAACCACATGTTTGTCTGGCCTCTCAACAGATACCCCTCCGTTGTGGTTGCACCTATGGTACGGCCATCTGTATCGCTGAGGCACGCAAGCCTCCCCACCAACGGTAAGGTCCATGGTTCATGGGGGAAGCCTGGCCTATTTACGGAGCGAAATAATGGCTAATGTTTACCCGAGGTCACTAGTCATGACCGCATAGGTCTTGCTGTTAGGAAGGTATCAGCGATTCTCACTCTGCCGCACTTAGTTAACGAGTCTGTTATGGTGTAAGACTGTTTCGTAAATGCTCTTGGCACGTATTGTTGCACTAGCAGTAGCGTTCCATTCATCGCATAACGAAGGTGACGTGACGCTGTCTAACTTCTCCGCCTACTGCATTTACGCTGAGGTCCGCTGTCTGGTTGGCCAAAAGCGCCGTATTGTGTTTTCCCCTGTCCCACTCTCGGCGGTGAAATGTAATTCTTCGCACCCGCCTCTTGTCGACTCCGCTGTAATACGAAAAAACATGACCGACCCATTTTAGGCGGTTTCTTTTAATGAACTTTGTGGTTTCAAGATCTTTATACAATCTGTAAAGTTCCAAATTATATCGTTTACGCCATGTTCCATCTTCATTAGTCATCCCATAGATTTTTCGTAACATCTTTCATTCAAAACATCCTATTAGCTCTTCACACTGTTGTGTCGGTGTCCAGGTTTCTGAGCCCTATATTAATACTGGACGTATTAAAGTTTTGTACAATATACACTTTGTTCTTCTGGACAGATTCTGGAATTAAGTTTTGGGACCAGTCCATAATAGCATTTATTAGCTAGGTGGATGCGCCGCTTTATTCCCATACTAAAATTATGTGATGTTACCAGCGTTCCCAGATAGACAAATTCACTAACAGATTCTATTTTCACCTGGTCAATTTCTAACATTTTATTCAGTTCTGGTCGTATCATTCGCCTGTATTTGGTTTTATTGATGTTCATGTCCAGTCCCATTTTATTGCTGCTGCCACTAGTGCCCTATATGTTCCTTTAGCAGCTAGTTCTGTTCATGCAATAATATCCATATTATCTGCATAGGGCAGAAGCTGCACCATCCTATTGTATATTGTGCCTGTTGTGTTGATTTGAGCTGACCTTATTACGTTCTCTAATGCTATGTTAAAAATCACACATGAGAGTGTAATGGCGATGTAGGTTCGTGACACATTGATGCTTTAAATATATACATTGTGCTGGGTCTTGAGATGTTTGACACCATCGTGTTACCTCCAGACACGTTGACGATGGATGCACTGTTGCTGCCGAAGATACTGATGTCCCAAGGAATGAATTGTATTCATTTGTCACTCAGTCCTCGATGTATTTCAGCTTGCTGCAGAGTTGATCCCACTGCATACACTAACTGCACCTTTGTACCCCGCTGGAGAATCTCTGTTTCTATTATAACTTCGATGTCTATGTCAGATACTAACCCAACATTGACACTCTTCGATCTATTGATGGCCAGTTGATAAGCAGCCTTGAAAAACAGCGCTCTGTAACGACTCAGCTGATCCTCGACGAATGATGCAGGTGTTGGATATGGTGGGAGCTCAGAGTCTGGAAACAAATCCGTGTCTTGCCCCAATATACGGCGCACTGTATCAGAGAGCTTATTTGTGTGCTAACTTAGAGGTGTCGGTGATGGGTATCGTGGAAACTCAAAGTCTGGAAACAGTTCTCCGTGCTGAGTTGATTTCCACTCGTGTGTGCCATAATCTGCATCAGGGAGCCTGTCTGCCTGTTGAATTGATTTCTACTGATGCTGCTGCTGCTCAAACATATCATTCACGGCATCGGATATGTCAAAAAGCTGTTGAACTGAGGGAAAAATAACAGAAAACCAAGAAAAATTAACATATAATGAATATCAAACATTGAGAGAGAGAGAGAAATGGTTTAATACAGGCTGTTCCAACTAGTGCGATCACCCACGTGCTGGGGAGCGCTCACTTACCCCCGGTGCGTCACCAATCAGCTGTGAGCTGTGGTTGTACGAACACATTTTGCAGTGAACAGGTGTAAAAGTGAAGGGGTTGGCCGGGGCGTGATGTCACGAAGAACTGCAACTGCACCCTAAATCCCGCCTTGGTCACTGCTATTTGCGAAATCACTCCATTTCTAATTTCATCTACATGAAATTAGTCAGAATAAAAAAACTGAACGCCATAAAAATGTGAATGCTGGTTGGATGAACTAACTGTATAGAAACAGAGGGCAGAACAAATTAACAGGTAACCTTCACAAAACTAACCAAAGATTTATCGGTTTTTGCGCTTTTTGCAGATTTTTTGCGAGGCAAATGCACTTCATCAGGTGACGTCTTGTTTGCTACAGCGATGCACGACATACTCTTCATTGTAAAGTCTTGAAGCAATGAGTTTTCTTCGTTTTTTATTCTGCTCATTGCAGAGAACAGCTCCCATGCAGAGGCTTCGATGGGACGCAGTTTGCGTGAGAAATGCCTTCAAAAGTTGCCAATTCCCTTGGAACCATGCATTCTATTACTGTTACCACACGTGATTTAACGAGAGGTCCCAACGAGAATGGCTTGCCAGTCAGTGCTATAAAGTGAGCTACTTTTTAACTTGCGTGAATTGCAGCTTCATGTAGATTTTAAGAACGTAGGCTTCCGCGGCCGGTGTCATAGTGATTAAAATTCTTCTGGGTTTTACGCCGCGTCATTGCTAAAAACTAACAACTAAAACCGACGTTTCGGTCGAATTGCAACGGCCTTCCTCAGGGCACGACTGGTTTTGCATGGGGATAGTTGCTTCTATTTATTACAGACTGTCGATGTCTGACGTCACTGTTGTAAAACTTTTAATTGGCCCTCTAATATGATTGGCTAGTCATGACGTAAGGGAAGATGGAAGGAAAGAGGCTATTCGTGGATGTTCATGTCGTCAACGATTGGTAGCTGTCCGCCAATCAGCGTTCGGCTTCTGGTCGGCAAGTTTTCCTCTTGTTGTGCCCGGAAGTGGACTGACAGTTGCTCTACAGCTGTTTGTGCAGATACGTCTGTGTCCCGTGTAGCTTCTGCCCCGCCACCTCTCACGGGCCATTGGACTGGGATGGCCAGCTGCCAGGACGCCGGGAGTTTTTAGCCATCTTCTCTGTTGATGTTGTCAGGCTGCTTAATAATTTCGATCGCCTCCCGTATTTTGCGTTTTCGCATCCACGATTCTTTCGCCAGTACTCGGGCTTCCTGGGACCTGATAGGTTGTCCATAGTCACGGTGGAGTTCCGCTATCGCCGATTTATTATGTTGTTGTAATCGTACATAGAGTTCGTGTTTTGCTACCCGTAAGCTGACAGGTCTCCAACGGGCCGCGACCGGTCGCGGGGCAGAAGCTACACGGGACACGGACGTATCTGCACAAAACAGCTGTAGAGCAACTGTCAGTCCACTTCCGCGCAAAATCGGGAGGAAAACTTGCCGACCAGAAGCCGAACGCTGATTGGCGGACAGCTACCAATCGTTGACGACATGGACATCCACGAAAAGCCTCTTTCCTTCCATCTTCCCTTACGTCATGACTAGCCAATCATATTATAGGGCCAATTAAAATTTTTACAACAGTGACGTCAGACATCGATAGTCTGTAATAAATAGAAGCACCTATCCCCATGCAAAAACCAGTCGTGCTCTGAGGAAGGCCGTTGCAATTCGGCCGAAACGTCGGTTTTAGTTGTTAGTTTTTAGCAATGACGCGGCATAATACCCAGAAGAATTTTAATCACTCATTTAGATTTTCTTCAGCAGCGTTCAGTTGAAATGAATGAACATATTACATGAGTACAAGAAGTTTTTTTCAGTTCTAAAAAATCCCCAGTCACAATTTTTTTTAACTCGGATATTCTTTTATGCTGTTCTTCAAACTAGAAACCAGCTACTTTGAGCATCCTCTTCTATTTTATTGTTATCTGATATGTGAATGCGATTGTAGTAGTGCTGTAAATTGTATTGTATTGGGCTTCTGTGACTAGACATTTTTCTTGCTCTCACAAGTACACATCCATGAGAACTAAACAGGTGGAGGCCCATCTGTTTACTTGTGCCCAGAGAGTACTAGTGCCTGAATTGTCAGCTCCCCTCACCACAGCAGCTTGAGCTGGGGCCATGAGCACACGTGAGTGCTCCTGACTGCGGGGCACTTCTTGAAACAGCCTGGTTAATCCTTACAGTCGACTGAACGAGTCATTTTCTTTTGTCTGGAGATGGTGCATCTCTGACTGTGCGTCATGATCATTATCAACCTTTCTCTGTGGAGTACAGAGCACAAGCGGCGGGCGCACTTGATGGCTAGTAAGCCTGGACGCTGTGGATGAAGGGTGAGGTGAGATGCTGCAACGCCACAGAAAATGGAAGAACTGTTTTGGACTGGTAACGTTGCAGGTTGGGCTCTGATCCCCAGGTCTACCGATGTGGGTCGCCAGTTTGGATTTAACACCACTGATGATGTCATAGATCGCCATCTTGGCTCGGCATCTTGAATTCTAAACTTAGAACCATGCACACTGCGCCAGATTCCTCAGGATCACTATCTTGGATTATTCACCAGGCAGACTGCACTGAGGTCAGTCACCTAGTTTACAGTTTTTAGGGGCAATTTGTCACAATTTTTGCTAAAACATATAGATGTATAGGATGAAGTGTTATGTAGTCTTCACTGTGCCATGCACAAATTTCATTATATTCTCACTCCAAACTTCGTCCAAAATATTACAGAACAGCCTTCATAAAATCAAAGCCCTTATGACCTTGAATAACTCAAAGTGCAATGATTCTAGAAGTTATTTCACTACAATCGATCATGTTTTAATGTCATACAACCTTGTGGGGTTGTAGAATATGGAATACTCGAAGTCCAAACTTCGTCCAAAACATTACACAGTAGCCTTCATACAATCAAACACCTGATGACCTTCAGTAACTCAAAGTTCAATGGTTGTAGGAACTGTTTCGCTACAGTCGAACATACTTCAATGTCCTACAGCCCAGCAGTGTTGTAGAATTTCCCCAAAACCATACATACGGTAATTTAATAAAACAGCTGACACAGAAGAAATGCACCCTGCACAAGTAACCCCTGTTGGAGGGCTCAAATAGGCAATCATTGGAAAATGATTTAGAAAGCTTATGGGGGCGTTTATGAGTGCTAATGTAAGTCCCACTACCCCACCAGCGATACAAGCATGCTTCATATATCACTCACATCTTCTGATCTCCGTATCAATCATCATTTAGAAATGCACCGGAAATGTTAGATGTCTTATCTATAACGTAAAGCAGTTACAATTAGTGTAAGGAATCACTTAAAGTACAGCGTTAGTCTGGACAATAGGTCGAATTTTGTTTATAGGAATGATGGCTGGAGTGTAATGTTTGCCTACATCGATATCAAAATTTCCTTCACAACAAGGCATGCCTACAACGAAAATCAGTGTTAGTTAAAAAAATACTGTCAGCATGAAAAGAGTGTGTGGTACAGCTGTCTAAGAATCCATGGTTATGAATTTACTACTACAGGTAGTTGGAGACCTGTTGCAATCAATAGTATTAATCTGCTACTACTACCTTATTGAATTCGCCATGGGACCTACTGTTTGAATCGACTATTAATACCAGCACCAACTGAGCCACATCGACCCATACGTCTAAATGAAATATTATAGCACATTTTCCAGTACAAGGATCCTTAGAATTCATCAGAAATTATTTAGAAATCTCTTGGAAACTTTTCAGTATATGTCAGTCGTTTATGTATATTGAGTTGTAGGACATTCGTGGTACAAACGAAAAGCGCTAATCTGTCATGCCGAGTACTATTTGCAACGCTTGTAAGTGCTACTTTCATGCTACTTCTACTAAGCTACGAACTGAAACCTTAAAAAAGTGATTATGTGGACTATGACTGCTTTAGATTAGATACAAACCGCTGGAAAACCAATTTAAAAGTAAAATTCCTTATTTCTGACGCAAAATATAAAAATTAGGTTGCATTCCCTCTGCACGTTAGAGAACACCAAACGAAGATGCGTGTGGGATGATGTGAAGTACACCATTTCCCTGTAACAACTAGGATATTAGGTGAGTCGATCAGTTTCGTAGCTGCAGCGGCTCCAAGTCAGTGACAGCAAGTGGTGAGGTTCTGTCAGCTCCATACTTACGTTTCTCTACCCATTCGATTGGCAGTTATTGTGTGTGTGTGTGTGTGTGTGAGAGAGAGAGAGAGAGAGAGAGAGAGAGAGAGAGAGAGAGAGAGAAGGAGGAGGGGGGGGGGGAAGAGAGGGAGGTTTCCGTCAAGGAGTTCGCTTTCATGGCATTGGTTTTCTAACTAGTGGAATAACTATATTGACGTTATAACTACGCAGAATGAGCATATTATTTGTGAGACTGAACAGTTCATATTTCTGGTGCTTAGATAATAGTAAACTAGCGTCAAGATCCCGTGTTCAGAGTCTTCTTCAAAGACTTAATACTGCCATTTTTACCATTTACAGTATCTGGCGTAAGTGATAGTTCGACATGAAAAATAGTCTCCTTTGCTTATTTTCATTCGCTTATGATATATGGTATTATTTTTTGGTGTAACTCTTCTAATTCTCAAAAGGTATTTTTTGGCTCAGAGCTGGACGATTTGGGCAATAAGTGGTGTAATTTCGCGAACCTCTTGTCGAGCCCTGTTCATTCGTCTGGGTATTCTAACAGTATCTGAAGAATTAGCAGCTTTCACTCAGTTAATGCTAGGCAGGAATCCAGTCAGTATTTGCATCGCACCTCCTTGACTCTTGTGCAGAAAGGTGTGCAGTATTCTGCTTCATCGATTTTCAGTAAGCTACCACAAGAATTCAAAAATCTTAGCAGTAATCCACACGCTTTCAAATCTAAACTCAAGATTCAAATGGTTCAAATGGCTCTGAGCACTATGCGACTTAACTTCTGAGGTCATCAGTCGCCTAGAACTTAGAACTAATTAAACCTAACTAACCTAAGAACATCACATACATCCATGCCCGAGGCAGGATTCGAACCTGCGACCGTTGCGGTCACGCGGTTCCAGACTGAAGCGCCTAGAACCGCACGGCCACACCGGCCGGCTAAACTCAAGAGCTTCCAGATGGGTCACTCCTTCTATTCTGTCGAGGAGTTCCTTGAAAAATTAAGCTAATTCCTGTGTTACGTCATTGACTGCGTTTGCTTATAGCTTGTCAACTTTTTAGGATTCACTAACATTTTAGTGTATCTATTATTCCTTTTCTCTTGTAATTTCATGTACTGACACGTTCCATGACCTTGAAGATTTGCTCCTCTGTTTGGTCTTACACAACTAGACGTATAAAATAAAAAATAAAATAAAACAATTAGTTTGTTATATAGTGGCTAATTAGATCATTGGATCCATTCTTCAACGTAAATCTTTTTGCACATTATTTATTGATCCTTGGACAACATTTTCTGATTTTTTTAAAAAAAGTCAGTCATCATTTAACTCCTCATCCGAGGAGTTAAATTTGCTCTGTCCAAAATGAGGTGTGTCCATGACGGAACTCTTTCAGTCTGTAAATCTTACCTGAAATCAAAACAACAAACAATTTTCTTAATCTGTAGGATATTACGCTTGGAGAAATAGCACAGTTTTTATGTCTGTTAAATAATAAAATGGCGGACGTTTGAAGCAAATATTTAGTTTTGTCATAGGTCCCTGTTCACGTTTTTTGCAGTAACTAATGAAAAAATTAAAATAAAAAATTTGCCTGTTACTCCTTGCGGTCATACCCCAGAAGTGAGTAAGCAAAATTTCAGAAAGATATCTTTATTTGTGTGACCATACTCCATTCCGTCAGCTTGATATACAGTGTATTTCCAATTTTTAAAAATCTTAAAAGTGTGAAAGCAGTGGATGGAGGACTTCGATTTGTTGAAATGTTTATTGAAAAATGAAATCTACTCTAAAGGAAGATGCTAGTACAATTAAGGAGTAGATGACAACGGATATCGAACGAGATTAGAGATATCGTGCTAGGATCATAGCAGTTATGCATAGCCCTGACGAAGGTGTAGTGGTATGACGCGAAGATTACTTCTTGAGGTACAATATTAATCGATTTCGTCTCAGAATTGGCAAATCTTGAATTACATTCAGTGATTGTCTGAATGTATGCTAGTTGCCTCCATTTATAAATCCAGTGGAAATGTCTGATGTTAAGTATGCACCATTCAACACATGGTGAAGCATGAGCCCTTAGAAGTGAAATTCTGCTACGTGGATGCCGTCATGTGTTGTTTGCTGAGTTGGCAACTACATTTGATTCCTCGAAGTATGTTTTCAACAGTAGAGGGATGGATTTGATGTGGAAATTCTCAGATTAATTAATTATTTCGGTAGTATATTAGAGTATTTCAGCACGAAATTTGCGTGAAAATTCGATTATTTCCTATATGTGCGTCAGTTGTCTCCATTTAGAAATCCTACAGAGACATCTGATGTTAAGACACATAGTGAAATGCGAACCCTCAGATGTAAAATTTCTGTGAAATGGCACCATTGAACTGGCAGTAAATTTCTTATGTTTACAGCTTTCGACACTGAAAATAGGTACAACATTCTTAGTTATTCTTGTCAGAACAACATATTTTTTGTAATAATTACTCAGTTTCACTTAATACACCGAAGCCGGATACCAGTGTAGGAAAGAAGGACAGTTTATTTATTTAATTGATCACATGTGCACTCGCACAAAATAAATCCCTACATCCAATTTGGTGAGATCTGTGAAATGAATGAATGTATGGTCATCTGCTAACCGCAGAGAGTGAATGTGATTATATGATCATCTTTGAGACGGTCCTTCCGTCACCTTTGGTGGAACCAAAGAGATGAAATTTACCGGAGCTTTGAGCACCTGAAATGTGGCTGACCAATACGGTAGCAAGGTGCTCCCCCACTTCGCCAGAGGTGCGAGATGACCTGAAGAACGGCCATGTTTTCAGCATTCTGGCGCTGGATCTTGTGTTGGTAAGACCTGTCTTAGGAGTACTCCGTAAAGGAAAAAGATTGGATAGAATGGTATGCATGTGGAATACCTAAGAGTAATTTGGAATAATAATTTCTCTATTTCAGGAACTTTTGTGGGGAGAATTAAATGGCAGGCAGGTAATATTAAGGGGTTCGTAGTAATCTTCGGAAGTGACCAACGGTCACAATGAAACCACGTGTAGCAATAAGTTGAAATACTTCCGAGTGCTAAAGTTAAGCTGAATTACTGGCGTGTGTACTATAAGTTGGAAATATTTAAGAAATGGCGCGTGCAGGACTTGAAATTAGAGACGAGTACTTCCACGTGGTGAGTACTGTGTGAGTCTCAATCTGTGCGTGAGACAAAGGATAAAGAGAAGTAGTCGTCCATGGTATCAGTTGAGGACTCGCGTGTGTGACGAATATGTTTTTAATATTACTTTGCCTGTTATGTTTCCGTGTGACGCTATATTCAAACTATAATACTCTGAGAGTGAAGCAAGGTGAGTCAGCCGTCTATCCAGCAACGCCACTCGGCTTGCATTGCACAGGAAGACGTGCATATATCCTCCAGAGTTCATAGTAGGAAAGAAAAGTTAGGAAGTGGGGCAGTGTCGTGTGAAACTAGGATGAATACTAATTGAAGTGGGAAAGCTGAAAGTGATGTGATTATAACGTTGTGACTATTCCTTGTGTTGTATTCCATGTTGCCAGTGTGATGTATTTCATGTAATTTAAGTATGTGTGGTTTGCATGGGAGAGTAGCAGGATAGATACAGAGGCAGTGGGTCATGTATGTTCCTTTTGTACTGCTCGGTCTGGAGAAAATTTTCGATGATGGGTGTGAGAGTCGAAGTGTGAGATATAGCAAAAGATCCACCATCCTATCCAGAAAGTGCAATGTAGTGTTAGATAATTACGAGACCATCAGATAGAGAATCACCAATGTAAAGCCATGCCCTCTGGGCGGAGTTTCTCATGTGTAATTGTTGTAGAAAATGTAATGGTGTGTTTAGGTTATAGAATTTATCGGAATAAAAAGATAGTGAAAAGAAAAAGATTGGTGGCCTTTTCCTTCGAATAGTATGTTGTCGTGATATCCATAATTTATAATGTGTCCGCCATTCATATTCAGTGCGATGGCCATTTGTTGATCAAAGCCGTTGGGTAAGAAAGAAAATGTGGTATTGCCAGTGCGTAGTGAACAGTCAGGGTTGTGCAAATTACTAATAGTCGGGTTTGCGTTATCCGTTGTGTAATATTCAAACAGGAGAATGATTTGTAACTTAATTCTGAGTACTAGAGCTCATGTTACTTGATAAATAAGAATGAATCCACTCGCTTGGCAGACCACTCATCTTGCAGGCCTGACTGCTTGATGCCACAGTATGAGCAAGGCATGTGGGTGCCTCTCAACACAAACGATAAAGTATTCTGTGGATAATCTTCGGTCTCATGCCTCCTCCAAATACAGTCGGTCTCTAATATCACTTTTCATTACTTTTGCACAAAAACATGTCAGACCATCAAGTAACAATGCTTTAGAAGGGAAAACGAGTGTATGCCTCAGCACTAGTCTCGTTTCTTCAAGATTCGTATGTGAGATGTGAATCATTCTGCTGCCTGTCACAGCTGTATGTTCTGTAAAATCTCATATAAGTGTTTCGCAATGGGAGCGGCGGTGCATCTCACTGGGGTGACATTCCACTCACCGCTGCTGGCCGGTAGAATTGTGAAGGAGCTAGCCATAGGCACTCTAGGCCGGACCCAGTGATTCATAGCTCCGCTATGCAGACTGGGTGCTCTAGTCACCTGCAGTCTCTGGACGATGCCGCTGTTTCTTTGCGTAGAAATTCCAGGAATAAGAAGGGGACGGCCATTACTCTCATAAGATGTCGTTGTTTCGTCACATATACGAGGGTGAGTCAAATTAAACCTTAAATTTTTTAAAAAATATTATTTATTGTGCAGAAGTAGTACAAAGCTGTATCACTTTTCAACATAATCTCCCCCACGCACAATGCAAGTCCTCCATCGCTTACAAAGTGCATAAATTCCTTTAGAAAAAAGTTCTTTTGGTAGTTCGCACAACCACTCATGCACCGCGTGGGGTACCTCTTCATCAGAACGGAACTTGTTTCCTCCCATTGCGTCTTTGAGTGGTCCAAACATATGGAAATCGCTCGGGGCAAGGTCTGATGAGTATGGTGGATGAGGAAGACACTCAAAATGCAGGTCTGTGATTGCTGCAACTGTTGTACGGGCAGTGTGGAGCCTTGGATTGTCATGTTACAAAAGGACACCTGCTGATAGCAATCCACGTCGCTTTGATTTGATTGCAGGCCGCAGATGATTTTTTAGGGGATCTGTGTATGATGCACTGGTGACAGTGGTCCCTCTAGGCATGTAATGCTCCAAAATGACGCCTTTTTCGTCCCAAAAGAGAGTCAGCATAACCTTCCCTGCTGATGGTTCCGTTCGAAACTTCTTTGGTTTTGGTGATGAGGAATGGTACCATTCCTTGCTCGCTCTCTTCGTTTTCGGTTGGTGGAAGTGAAACCAGGTTTCGTCACCAGTAATGATTCTTGCAAGGAAGCCATCACGTTCTTGTTGAAAGCGCCGAAGAAGTTCTTCACAAGCATCAACACGTCGTTCTCTCATTTCAAGAGTCAGCTACCGTGGTTCCCATCTTGCAGACACTTAGTGAAACTGGAGCACATCATGCACAACGTGGTGTGCTGACCCATGACTAATCTGTAAACATGCTGCAATGTCATTCGGTGTCACTCGGCGGTTTTCCTTCACTATGGCTTCAATTGCTGCTATGTTCTGTGGAGTCACAACTCGTTGTGCCTGACCTGGACGAGGAGCATCTTCCACTGAAGTCACACCATTTGCGAACTTCCTACTCCATTCGTAGACTTGCTGCTGTGACAGAGACATGCATCACCGTACTGAACCTTCATTCATCGATGAATTTCAATAGGTTTCACACCTTCACTACGCAAACACCGAATAACAGAACGCTGTTCTTCCCTGGTGCAAGTCGCAAGTGGGGCGGCCATCTTTATACTGATACTGCGACGGTATGTGTGCATCTGCACTATGCTACCACCTACAGGCCATTCTGCACACTGTTTGTAGTACGCTTACCAACTTACAGGATAACGACGCGAAATTTCGATTTGTTATTACAAATTTAAGGTTTTCGTTTGACTCACCATCAATGACGATCTTCTTACAGGAATGATGTAAACATACCACAATTTCCGAACAGTAATTAGATGTGAACTTCGTATGCAGTTGACATTATACGTCTTCGGAAACCTATAAATGGTTTGTGAGAGACTGAACAGATGTATTTGGTGTAGAAGGTAGGAGTTTCACCCTCTTATAGTTCGTGACCATAGCGAGTGGGACCTTCCAGCTGAATGTATGTCAGGCACTGGAAGTAGATTTCTTACATTGGAATGTTAACAGCGTCGCATTCTAGAAGACTAGGAGGTCAGAAACCGAACGGTTCTAAAGTCAGAGCGTGTTTAAGTGCTGAAATTAGGTTGCCTTATATATCGCCTGTATCGAACGAAGCCGTGGGATATTGGCTTTCAAACTGTATGACATGATGCCATGTACTTCAGACCTGTCTCATGCAGGTGAAAGATGGCGGTCACAGCTGGAGAAGGGAAGCACTTCATGTAGGCGCCTGTAGCTTGTAGTACACCAGGCAGTCATAGTGATATGCGTTTTACCCATGCGGCGCTATGCAGCAGACTGCTTCCAGGGGCGGCAGGGTGGCGTAGGTTCCTTCCCTCTGATGTGTGTCAAATAAAGGCTCAATTGTTCCTAATACACAGCATACGTTTTTAAAATTTTGATTTTAACTTAGGGGAACTCATAGGCTTACTATGCTGTATGACACATGTGCTGTTCATCTTGAACCTCCTACCAAACTGAAACTTAAGGGTGTCAATTGCTTAAATGGTGACAGCACAGGGTGGGGGATTGCTTAACTCGGTACAGGTAATATGGAATTCCACATCTGGAACAAGTGACTTGACTGCTAAAAATAGCTCTTCAGATCTCTACAGGATTGGGCAGTTTCCAACAGGCAAGTTACTTTCCTTTGTCTGAGCCATCATAGATACTGTGCCAGTAATCCAAGGGACTCTATACTTAAGACAACAGCCTTACTTCCGCAGTACCATCAGAGGAAAACCCAACAGCCATCTTGTATTATATATTTAGTAAAAGTGGCTTACTTCCATCAGCATGACTATGCACCATCTTGGATTTTTGAACTTCCTGTCAATTTATATTTAGGACAACAGCCATAATTCCACAGTGACATCACAGGAGTGGAGGAAAACCTTGCCTATTTTTGAATTTATCATCATAATTTGGATTTCACACCAAAATTTGAATTTCCCGCCATTTTATACTTATTACAGCTGGCCTTTGTCAGAATTCTGGATGAGGGGAAATCCGATAACTCACAAAATATGTCATCGATGACGTCATCAGTGACCTACTTTTGGCCTGAACTCGACTATTCCACCAACTTATGACATCTACTCGTAAATCGTAAGCGCAAGTCGCTGAAGTGGTGTCAAATCGAAAGACTTGCACCCGGCGAACGGTCTACACGACGGGAGGCCCTAGTCACACGACAGTTACATTAACTTTTTGACCCTAGGACGGCCATACCACGCTTAAACTGCAACTGGTTTTTATTTCATGCAGTGGACTGCCTGCGTTAACTACCACCAGAGCAACGGCAGAGAGCTGAACCCAGTAGTATCGTGTTACCTCTGTGGCGCCACGCTCTTCTCGTGATCTAAGGTAACGGTAGTTGCTGGTTCAGATCTTGTTACACCAGCGACATGTATCGTTTCTTTCGTTTTTGTTTTGTGCAAATAGCCAGAACGGAATTCAGTAACAAATTGCTAAGAATATCTTCGCACAGAGCCAATGGAACGATAACCCTTTTTTATTCATTATTTTTCATCGTCAACATTCTTTGGTAATTATTATTATTTTCAATTATTCCCATTTAAGAGAGTGTTTGAACTTGAATTCCTTTATGATGATTGTTTACGTTTCTTCTGAGCCCAAATCATTCTTTAGTAATGTAATAAACTTCATTTATTATTAATTCATTGTTATTATCGCTATTGTTATTGTGGTGTCTAGGAAGCCTGCGTTCTCGGTTCGCTAGACAGACATTCAAACAAATAGTATTAATGAGTTTTATCACAAAATGAAAAGATACAATACTTAACTTTGCAATTAAACGGATGGGTCGCAAGGAAAGGGCGATATTCGAAATAATGAATCTTGTTCAATACAAGTCAGTGATAAGAGTGTACAAGCGATGTAGCGAGCATTGACATTTCTATCCAAGTTGCTAGTCTGGAAGCTGATATTGAACTGGGCTGTGCCCAGTCGGTCGCGGCGCATATGTCCTCTTCACATAGGGACCGCTGCTGTCGCGTTTTCGTCTTGAAGGGAGGTCCGGTCAGCATGCGATTGGCTGACGTCTTCTCACAGCCATCTCTTCTCCACCGTTCCCGACTGGCGTGCTGGCGCTTGACTTTACGCCGTAACAGTTATTTCCTCACTTGCGAGAGCTTTCCTATCGATAGTTGATACCGATGCACATAACCAGTGGATCTGGAAGAATGGAGTACTGGGTGCTTCGACATGCAGTATACGCAGGTTTACCTCAGCATCTTGTGTTCAGGGCAGGCAACAGGAAACGACTAATAAGGAAAGATGACAATGGGAGGCTGGTGACGCAGGCTGAATCCTACAACAATTTCCGCTGATTTAACAGTGATATGGCAGATGAATCGCATGACATTATATTAGTCAATAATCGAATATGTAGTATGGACTCTGCCGCTGCTAAAGATAGCTACAAATTTGTGAGCACAACCATGGTTTATTCTTGGCTCAGCTGCTGGCTATAGCATTACAATTGTACAAGGAAAAGTATGTTTGATAATTTTGTTGGCATTTCCAGCGGGATAATAAAAGCTTGTTCCCAAGAAATAAGTGGGATTCTTAGCCAAATATGTAATAGCTCTCTGAAGCAGGATATTTTCCCAGATAGACTGAAGTATGCCATTGTTAAACCACTGCATAAAAAAGGGGATACGTCTGATGTCAACAACTACCACCGAATCTCTACCGCCCAGATTCGCACATCGTGTCTGTTCACTTCACCATTAAGAAAAAAATGTTGCTTCATCGCTGAAAACAAGTTTCGCACTGAACGCATCCTCTTCCATGAGCTGTTGCAACCGCGCCGAAAATTCAAAGCGTTTGACTTTGTCATCGGGTGTCACGGCTTGTAGCAATTGTAAACGGTAAGGCTTCTGCTTTAGCCTTTTCCGTAAGATTTTCCAAACCGTCGGCTGTGGTACGTTTAGCTCCCTGCTTGCTTTATTCGTCGACTTCCGCGGGCTACGCGTGAAACTTGCCCGCACACGTTCAACCGTTTCTTCGCTCACTACAGGCCGACCCGTTGATTTCCCCTTACAGAGGCATCCAGAAGCTTTAAACTGCGCATAACATCGTCGAATGGAGTTAGCACTTGGTGGATCTTTGTTGAACTTCGTCCTGAAGTGTCGTTGCACTGTTATGACTGACTGATGTGAGTGCATTTCAAGCACGGCATACGCTTTCTCGGCTCCTGTCGCCATTTTGTCTCACTGCGCTCTCGAGCGCTCTGGCGGAAGAAACCTGAAGTGCGGCTTCAGCCGAACAAAACTTTACGAGTTTTTCTACGTATCTGTAGTGTGTCGTGACCATATGTCAATGAATGGAGCTACAGTGAATTTATGAAATCGCTTCAATCATATGTAATAGCCCTGTACATCTGAGTATATTAGCTTACCACGCCTATTTTCATTCTCTGCTTTCGTGTGGCATCATATTCTGGGGTAACTCATCATTGAGTAAAAGAGTGTTCATTGCACAAAAGCGTTTAATCAGAATAATTGCTGGAGCTCATCCAAGATCATCCTGCAGACACTTATTTAAAGAACTAGAGATCTTCACTGTAGCCTCACAATATATATATTCACTTATGAAATTTGTTATTAACAATCCGAACGAATTCAAAAGTAATAACAGTGTACATGGCTACAACACTAGAAGAAAGGATGATCTTCACTACTCAAGGTTAAATCTAACTTTGGCGCAGAAGGGGGTAAATTATTCTGCCACAAAAGTCTTTGGTCACTTACCTAATATCATTAAAAGTCTGACAGATAGCCATATAGCATTTAAATGGAAATTAAAAGAATTTCTTAATGGCAACTCCTTCTACTCATTAGATGACTTTTTGGATACAGTAAGTGAGTAATTTCCCCAACACCCACAAAAAAATATATTAAGTGTCATGTAATATTTTGTGTAATGTAATATCTTGTATAGACACCTTTTATTAACCTGACACGTTCCACATCATTACGAAGTGTCGTATTCATGATGTATGGAACAAGTGCTAATCTAATCTAATCTAATCTGTGCTGCCCTTCGAATGATTTGTGCCTGTGGATAAATTAGGGTTTCTTCTTACTTTTACTTACACAGCTAAGTAAACTGATACAGAAATTCCAGGCAATCAAGAGCGTGTATAAGTTGTGACATTCCAAATTCGAACACAGTTCGTATGCTTTCTGGCAACCCAGATTCAGTACTAGTGGTCCCGCTTTACGAATACCAAGCAACAACACACAAAAAAGTCTCTGGAAAGATTCGAAGGAACCATCAGTGACATGGATTTGGATTATTTTCATCATTTAGGGACAAAGCAAGAGGGAAATGTTACAAAAGGAATGAACAGGCTACTTAGTATACATTATGTGTATAGATCTCAAGGTGAAAAAGTATGTTGTTGTTGTGGTCTTCAGTCCTGAGACTGGTCTGATGCAGCTCTCCATGCTACTCTATCCTGTGCAAGCTTCTTCATCTCCCAGTACTTACTGCAACCTACATCCTTCTGAATCTGTTTAGTGTATTCATCTCTTGGTCTCCCCCCACGATTTTTACCCTCCACGCTGCCCTCCAATACTAAACTGGTGACCCCTTGATGCCTCAGAATATGCCCTACCAAGCGATCCATTCTTCTAGTCAAGATGCGTCACAAATATCTCTTCTCTCCAATTCTATTCAATACCTCCTCATTAGTTATGTGATCTACCCATCTAATCTTCAGCATTCTTCTGTAGCACCACATTTCGAAAGCTTTCTATTCTCTTCTTGTCTAAACTATTTATCGTCCACGTCTCACTTCCATACATGGCTACACTCCATACAAATTCTTTCAGAAACGACTTTGTGACACTTAAATCTACACTCGATGTTAACAAATTTCTCTTCTTCTCTGTATTGTACCCCTGCCACCTTCAGAATTTGAAAGAGAGTATTCCAGTCAACACTGTCAAATGCTTTCTCTAAGTCTACAAATGCGAGAAACGTAGGTTTGCCTTTCCTTAATCTATCTTCTAAGATAAGTCGTAGGGTCAGTATTGCCTCAAGTTTTCCAACATTTCTACGGAATCCAAACTGATCTTCCCCGAGGTCGGCTTCTACCAGTTTTTCCATTCTTCTGTAAAGAATTCGTGTTAGTATTTTGCAGCCCTAGCTTATTAAACTGATAGTTCGGTAATTTTCACATCTGTCAACACCTGCTTTCTTTGGGATTGGAATTATTATATGAAGGCGCACGAATTGCACATTCCTTGCTTGGTTCAAATGGCTCTGAGCACTATGGGACTTAACAGCTGAGGTCATCAGTCCCCTAGAACTTAGAACTACTTAAACCTAACTAACCTAAGGACATCACACACATCCATGCCCGAGGCAGGATTCGAACCTGCGACCGTAGCAGTCGCACGGTTTCAGACTGAAGCGCCTAGAACCGCTCAGCCACACCGGCCGGCGCACATTCCTTCCGAACCCTCAAATGAACTGATGACTTCATGGCATGAATAATTAGTTAACTGCGTTTCTTCTTGCTTCCATCGTCAACAACATATTTTTGCATTCTCATGGTAGTCGTGAAATTCTGTTTGTATGTGGAACGAGACTGCATGTAGACACAGTCGATTTTCAGTTGCAGAGTGTCTGACATATTAGTGTTGAGTGACATGCGAGGTAAGGTTGATTTGCAATTACTTTTTATACCATTGAAATAAGCTTTTGTTACAAAAACCATCAATATGAATGTTTTATTCATTTGTATTTTTGGGGGTATTGTAACACTGATGGAAAATTATATGCCTCAGTACAAGGTGCGTTTCCATAAGTAATGCGACCAAATTCATAGAAAATCATTTATTGAATATATTCGTAAAAGCAATCAAAAATTTTCAAAATAGCACCCTCTTGCGTCGATACACTTCTGGAGGTGCTGTTTCCATGCCTGGAAGGCATCCTGGAATGCCTTTTCCGGAATGTCCTTTAGAGCTGATGTAACATGCACCTGGATGCTTCAATCGTGTCCCAATATTTTCCTTTCATGACTCCTTTTATCAGAGGAATCAAAAAAAAGTCAGTGGGAGCCAGCTCAGGATTGTAGGGAGGCTGGGGAACCAATGGGGTCTTGGTCCTGGCCAGGAAGTCATTGACAATGGAGGCGCTGTGAGTCGACGCGTCGTCGTGGTGAACTTTCCATGTGTCCTTGATGTCGCTTCGGCAGTGTGAGACCCACCTTTTCAGTGTTTTGGCACTTCCAAGTAGAAAGCTGAGTTCATTATAGTTCTGGTAGGTACGAATTCGTGGTGGACAATGCCTCTGACGTCAAAGAAGACAATTAGCACGGTTTTGATCCCGGACTTGCTAGTCAGTGCCTTCTTGGGATGGGGCGACGATGGGGTGTGCTACTCTGAACTCTGCCTTTTTGTCTCAGGGTCGTACTCAAAAATCCATGACATCACCAGTGATAACTGAGTTTAAAAAATGAGGATCATTTTCACACATTTACAAGATTTCTCATCACCGAAGCTCTCTCATGTGCTTCTGTTCGTCGGTCAACACTTTGGGACGAGTTTGACACACACCTCTCTCATGTTCAAATCTTCGGTCACAAGGCGGAAAACGATTGTTTTTGACATGTTTAGAGTTTGTGCTATCAATTGAAGGCTCAGCCGTCTGTCAGAGTTCAAACAATCTCGTACACGCCATCACATTTTCGTCGACTCGTGCGATTGATGGCCGTCCACTGCGAGGTTCGTCAGTGATCTCTCGGCCCTCCATGAACGACTTGTGCCATCGGAAAACTTGTGATTTGTACAAGCAACCATTCCCAAAGGCATGCTGAAGTAATGGAAACTTTTTGGTGGCAGACTTCCCAAGTTTAAAGCAAAATTTGATAGTGTACCGTTGCTCTACAGAATGATCCATTGTGCTGTGTTACATAATCTCAGAACGGGGTTGACGGAAACGCACGCCTGACTCTCCGACAGCTCGCAGCCGAATGAGACAAAGAGCGTTTTGAAGCTATCACCCCCCTCCACTTAGCCCAGCCGGTTACAACACGCTGTGGTATACCGTTGCGTCAAAAAAAGATTGGTCGCATTACTTATGGAACGCACTCTGTATGTATACTGCATGAGCGAGACTAATATTACGCCGAAGTTATATAACATCAACGTTAATAGCACCCTTAGACGCCATAAAAATTGAAGAATGGGGAATTATGGATTAAATCTAACTGAATGCCTTCAATATAGATAGCTTAAAAGGCGACATTAGAAACTATCGGGAAATAACCCTGCATAAAAACCAAAGACGCGCGTGTTTCTCCTCTGAAAACCCAAATAGATGAACACGACTAGCATTTCACTATAGAGCTGCATGTAGCTCAGCTAAGAACTGGCGACATTTTTTGCAAATATTTCGCAACTCTATAATAGTGCAATTACTTCCACGTGTGGCACTGAATCATGTCACTAAATTTACTTGGCATTTTCTTTCCTATGATCCTCATGTAAGATGAAACACTGAGAAATAGAATTCAAATTTTGCATTCCAGGTATGCCATTCTTCTCGTAACTGTAGTGCCACTACTATTTCTGAAGCAGATCACTGAGAATATGTGGAGGGGTACTGCAGCAGGTACTGGTGTCTGATGGGCACAGTGTGTTGTCATTTTAATTATAGCTACCAAGCTGTTAAATTATTGTGAGAATGCACAGTTCTTGCAGTGCAGGCAAGGAGTTCTCCATCAGTGGGTTTCGGTGATGTTGCCAAGTATGTGAATATAAACTGCACATTGGCTTCAAAGATGTGCAGCTGCCACATATTTCATTCGCAGCCCAGCACCTCTTCCAGAACCTGGGGGCTACAGTCTCAATCGCAGTACCAGATTCCTGCACTAAGTCTGCCTTCTGGGCCTACTGCCACAGCGCAACGGGCTCCTAGACTCATTCCAGCCACATCTCAACACCTGCCCTTGGGGCAGTGGGTCACATTCCATGCACCGCACCCACCTTCAGCCACAGCGGTGGGGGTGCCTATGCACTAGACACCATGGGACACTAGGATGCGGTCATTCATGAAAAGCTGGCTACTGCAGGCAGACTTCCATCCATTTTCACACAGTGCTGATGGGTGGTGTTTGCAATACGACTCACGCAACGGGGTTGTGTGCCAAGCACTAAGTGCAGGCATCAGAAAAGCAGGACACGTGTGTTGCAGCTAGCTGATCAGGGTGCTGGCTGTCATCTTGCTGGCCACCAGCCCTCTTCTTGTGGAATTGGGGCGTTGTCGCTACCCTGTACCAATGCAGCACTGATACATGCATGGAAAATAAAGTATTAATTTTGACAGCCGCTTCTCTCTGGCCACTCACTCGTCTATTACCCCACCTCTATACTCCTCCACATCCTATACTGACGGGGCAAACTGCAGTTAAGGATGAGCAGATAGCAATGGAGTGCAAGATCAAACCAGCTGCCTCTAGCCTAATCATTTCTTTTTCTGGAAGGTCACCTGAGGGTGTGGTGTTGTTCGTGGAGGACCTGATGATGTTGACGGGAATGGGTGATTGGTCCGATAGTCAGCAGTGACAAAATTATGCATATTAAGGGAGACTTTTGTGAGATGTACAGAGGCATTGAGGAATGCAGAGATATTGAAGTGGGAGCTTCAGCAGATGTGCAAGAAGCAGAAAAGTGCAAGGTACATTCAGAAATGATTGAGTTCTGCTACAGAGAAGCGTGGGGAAGCTTTAGAGGGTTTTGCTGATGGAATAAGGAAGGAGAATATATGTACATATGAGTTCGAGGAGAATGGTGAAGCAAATAAAGTTTTAATGCAGGAAGCTGACCATAGAACACTCGACACTTTCCCAAGAGGCTTACCACCAGATACGTTAAGAAGGATGAGCACAAATGCTCCCAAAGATCTCCATTTTACTGTTAGCTTTTGCTGTTAGGATGGCACTGGAATATGAGGAGATCGATATGTCAACAGGGGTATATGAGAGGCGTTGGGTGTTCTCCATAAATGTAAGATGTTACAGATGTGTGCAGAGACAGTGCTGCGAGCCTCACTGGGATAGAGGTAAAATTTACCAGCATCAGGATTTTGGTAATGGTAATAGGGGTGGACAGGGAGGAAATAAGCAGCTGCTAAATGCTAGAGGAAACCCAAATATTCTTGTTAGCTTAAATGCAGTGAGTATGTAGACAGAGGCGGAATGTGTAGTAGAAGGTGTTGTAGGGGGTAAGAAGTATAAATTTTTGTTGGATGCAGGGGTGCATGTATCAGTAGTCGCTGCGCGGGATTAGCCGAGCGGTCTGGGGCGCTGCAGTCATGGACTGTGCGGCTGGTCCCGGTGGAGGTTCGAGTCCTCCCTCGGGCATGGGTGTGTGTTTGTCCTTAGTATAATTTAGGTTAAGTAGTGTGTAAGCTTAGGGACTGATGACCTTAGCAGTTAAGTACCGTAAGATTTCACACCCATTTGACATTTTATCAGTAGCCCATAGAGACCTAGTGGGCTGCAGATAATAAACACATCATGCTATAGATTTTGTGGGGTGGAGATAACTTTGCAAGTAGGGGTAGTTTGGTTTCAGCCAGGTGTAGATGTAGCACCTCATGTAAGCAAGGGTCACAGCATGATCCTAGAGTTAGACTTTCTCCGTCGAAGTCATGCCAAAATTGACCTTTGGTGGTGTGTGGTGAAACTTACTGGGAGTACATTCCAGCTAGAGGAAACCGTAGTCTTTGTAGAGCCATCGTGAAGCATATCTGTCATATTAGACAATCTGATTAAGCTGCATATAAATTCACTAAAGCTTGATTAATATGACTGTGTGCCAGGTGGCGTCGGAAACTTACTTTGGATGAGCGTAGGGCCTGACTTATCTGTTGGTATGTTGTGTATAATTGAGCTGCTGGCAGGGAAAGAGGTTTTTTACTTTTTGTTTCTTATTCTTTAAAGGAGTATTGTATGCATTCAGGAATTGAGATTGTAGGAGCGTAGTATCAATGGATCTAAAACATTTTGGCCCCTACGAGATGAAGCTGCTGAAGGGGATGTTGGTAACAAGTTTGGACATTCCAGAAGAGAATGACTGGTGCACAGAGAGTGTAAACTATGGGCAGTCACAGGCCATCACTAAGATTACATTATTTAAAAAAGTAGAATATCTAAAGGGAGTAGAGAAAGTGAGGATGGTGGAGTCATTATTGGAATTTGAGGATTTGTTTTTTCTTCGGGGGCCATTACCAATCACACCCATTATCCAGCACTGAATTTTAAAAGGACGTGAAGCACAGGTGTACTGGAAACCGTATTGGACACATAAATATTTACAACGGATTATAGAGGAGTTTATCAACCAGCAGTTGGTTGATAGGATAATAGAAGAGAGCAATAGTCCATGATGGGGAGGAACTATGGTCGTGCCTAAGAAGTCTACAGATGGTTTTAAAAAGTAAAATTTCTACTGTGATTACTGTCACCTGAACGATAAGATAATGAGATATGCGTACCCCATATCCAACATCACGGAGAACGCCGATAGCTTGCGGTAGTGCTGGTACTTCTCTACCATGTTTTTAAGATGGGGTACCAACAGCTAGAGGAGGTTCTCATTTTTGGTACCCAGATAATGTCATTTGGGTTGAAAAATATTCCTGTTATGTTTCAGTGATTATTGGACAGTGTATTGACGCCATTGAATCCTCACCAGTGTCAAGTCTCCCTCAACGAAATAACTGCATTCTCAAAGGACATAAAGGAACATCATCAATGGTCGAGAGAGGTATTTAAGAGGTTATGCTGATGTCATTTTGATTTGGAGGACGTTGGTTGCTTACAAGGGAACCTCCCCATCGCACCCCCCTCAGATTTAGTTATAAATTGGCACACCGGATAGGCCTTGAAAAACTGAACACAGATCAATCGAGAAAACAGGAAGAAGTTGTGTGGAACTATAAAAAAAGTATGCAAAATATACAAACTGAGTAGTCCATGTGTAACGTAGGAAATATCAAGGATAATATGAGCCCAGGAGCGCCGTGCTCCAGTGGTTAGCGTGAACAGCTGCGGAACGAGAAGTCCTTGGTTCAAGTCTTCCCTCGAGTGAAAAGTTTACATTCTTTATTTTCGCAAAGTTATAATCCGTCCGTTCGTTCATTGACGTCTCTGTTCACTGTAATAAGTTTAGTGTCTGTGTTTTGCGACCGCACCGCAAAACCGTGCGATTAGTAGACGAAAGGACGTGCCTCTCCAATGGGAACCGAAAACATTTGATCGCAAGGTCATAGGTCAACCGATTCCTCCAAAGGAAAACACATCTGATATATTCTATACGACACTGGTGGCGGCATGTGCGTCGCATCATAGGAATATGTTGTCGACCCACCTAACTTGTACACTTGGCGAATGAGTAAAAAGATTCTTCTACTTTGCCCGATTTAGGTTTTCTTGTGGATGTGATAATCACTCCCAAAAAAGTGATGAAAACACAAGAGTTTGTCACATAAACTGAAAATAAAAAATTAAACTTCTCACTTGAGGGAAGTCTTGAACCCTGGATCTCTCGTTCCGCAGTTGCTCACGCTAACCACGGAACCACGGCGCTCCTGGAGTTCAGACTTTCCTTGATATTGGCTATCTTGCGCATGGACTACTCGGTTTGTATATTTTGCTTATTTTTTCATAGTTCCACATAACTTCTTCCTGTTTTCTCGATTGATCTGTGTTCAGTTTTTCGAGGCCTATCCAGTGTGCCAACTTATAACTAAATCTGAGGGGGGAGCGATGGGGAGGTTCCCTTGTTAGAGCCTGCAGTCAGCAAGAATGGGCTGAGAACGGAACCAAGACTGGTATGCGTGGTACAAGGTTTCCCAGTTCCAAACTTGAGCAAAGAACTACAATCATTTTTGCGACTCTCAATCTAATATAAGAGATTAATTAGGGGGTTTGTCGATATAGTGCAACCATTCACACAGCTGTTGAAAAAACGTGCAAAATTCATATGGATGGAGTGTCAGAAGGTGTTCAAAGAACTGAAAACAGTTTTAATATCAGGTCCAGTTTTAATTTTTCCGGATTTTCAGAAGGAGTTTGACTATATTGTGATGCATCTAACCACACTTTGCTGCGAGTCCTGAGTCAAAAGATCAATGTGTCGGGTGGCAAGTGAAAATATTATGGTGCTTGCTTGTTTTGATCTTGTAGGTTGAAATGTTTGGTAGTCTTGCGCGAGTTTTAGATACCACAGTCTTTTACAAGTGCCTGAAAACTATTTTGTGCAGACAGCCAAAAAGTGATGGAGAACATACTGTCCACAGTTTTCATTCCAAAGGTCCAGTTCTCAACTCACCTAAACTGAAATAAAATGTCATTACTTTCTAAGAAAAATGCAAAGGAGTCAGGAACCATGAAGATAAGTAAAAGAATATAGTCGTTTAAATCAGAGTATTATGATCAGTGCCGCCCGCGGTGGTCTCGCGGTTAAGGCGCTCAGTCCGGAACCGCGCGACTGCTACGGTCGCAGGTTCGAATCCTGCCTCGGGCATGGATGTGTGTGATGTCCTTAGGTTAGTTAGGTTTAAGTAGTTCTAAGTTCTAGGGGACTGATGTCCACAGAAGTTAAGTCCCATAGTGCTCAGAGCCATTTTTTATGATCAGTGTTCACACACACCTGAATTAGTATAAAAGTCATTAAAGCTTGTCCTCTCATACTCAGCACTCCAAACAGTTCAGAGACATTTCTAGTATTTGTTCCCATTTACGAAAAAGTTAGCTGCTCGCCTTTAAAGTGGAGAATAATCTCGGACCCTTGCCATGCGGTTTTCTATAAGGCAGCTGGCGGCACACAAAACAGAACGGAACACGTGTTTTCCAGATAAATTTATAAATCTAGAAGGTTCACTTTTACGCAGTTTCACTAGTTACAAGCGATATATCCTTCGACCGAAACACAACAATGTCAGCCTATATTAACGCCATACGAGGCATAAGATTCACAGCGGAGCGCAGCTCATTCCTGTATGACGACGATAGAATAACTTCTCAGGTGCAGACATCTCGTTATTTATGTACGCTCGGTGCGGACGACGAAGGAAAGGCTTGCTACAAAACTGCTTCTTGGTAGTTGAAGACTAACAACAGTCTCAGTTTTTCTGCCTCTGCACTTTATTTATGTTCTATAAAATCCTTAGCCCGATAACTCTTAAATTTTGGACTCCAGAATTTTCCAGAGGGAACCAACTCCAGAATTTTCCAAACGGAACTGGTAGTAGATGGTGGCCTCTGAAATGTTTTAATTCTGTACCTTTTTAAAATTTATAATTTTATCTTGGAACTTGGTGCAGCTTCTTTGTTATATATAATGAATATAGTGCTGTCATCTTGGCTTTGCAGCTTAATAACAAAGATTAGTTAATACAACTCGTTTTTCAAAATTTAGGAACAATTATTTTTCCTTCAAAAAGTAGGTGAGTTATCTTCATGGAAACTTCTACGACGCGTTTTTTATGATAAACTGAGCCTAGTTCCAGAAGTAGAACACGGTAACATTAATATTAAGTGTTTCTAATATTTCAAAAAAAAGTGGAATGATTCAAAAAGTAAAAGACGTAGCTTCCTGTAAGCTTGTACCAGGTGTTTTCGTAATAAACTGCATCTAATTCCAAGAGTAGAAATTTCTAACGTTAATGTTGCGCGCCTCTTATAATTTTCCAAAAAGGAGATTTTTAAGTTCAAATGGCTCTAAGTACTATGGGAATTAACATCTGAGGTCATCAGTCCCCTAGACTTAAAACTTTTAACATCTGAGGTCTTCAGTCCCCTAGACTTAGAACTACTTAAACCTAACTAACCTAAGGACATCACACACATCCATACCCGAGGCAGGATTCGAACCTGCGACCGTAGCAGCAGCGCGGTTCCGGACTGAAGCGCCTAGAACCGCTCCGCCACAGCAGCCGGCTGATTTTTAAGTTAACCAGTTAGTGAACCATGTTGAGATTACATTATTCTTCAAGTATAAAATTTGCCAAGATAGCTAGCATTTCTTTTTATTACTGTAATCGGTTTTAACAGATCTAGGCTGTCATCGTTCGATCCTGTACTATTGTTAGATGTACACGCTTGTTACAACACTGAAAGTCACATAGTGAGGTTGCGTCAAACTGTAATAAAAAGTGGCAGGGAACGTGAGCTTGTCACAAATAAAATAACACACAATTAAAACATGCAACATGTTGTGCTGATATTTCAGCATGCACTAATCGCTTGATACCACAATGGCGACTCATCGAACGACGCGCCAAATGGTCACGTGGCGTGAGAACGGCAGGGAGAGAAAGAGCCATATCGTATTGGAGCAGAGGGAGACATTGAGACTTCACCCTACCAAATTGGGAGCCAAGAAGTGAATTTTTATTATTTATATTTACTGTTTAAATGTTACTATACAACTCCAACCGTGCTGATGGCGTTATTTACACTGAGAATTTATTAATAATATCACGCAATTGATCAGTAAATGCTAATTAAAAATTTTAATTATTGTCAATGCTTATTAATGGAAGGATTGGCCCAATCACAAGTGCGCCGTCAGACGGCAGGCGCTAAGCTGCTAAGACAGCCCAGTACCAGTCTACGTTCGGGTTCTGAATCTGTGCTTAAAACAGAATAGTTTGTTGAACAACTGACTCGGATGACGTACTCCTTACATGTCATGTTAATCGAAGACAGTCTATGATCGGTTTTCGAGGTGGCAACACGTGAACTAGTGTGTGAAGTGCAGCTCCGCACAAAGACGGAATTAATTAAAGTAGCCTCGGAAAATATATTTGTGCAATCTCATGTTAATTCTAAAATCCTGTTGAGCATTTTTGTGACTCTTGAAGTGCTCAGGACCTAATGATTAATTACCGGGAATCTTGTTACGAATATAATGACAGACTGGCTCCAGAAATCGTTTTACTAATTTTGCGATTGATGAAATAAAACAGAATTTGTTGTCATCCTAACATTTTACCATTCTGATTATGCTTAGCATTTATACCTACCCACTTGTCACATGATTATGCACTGTTTATAGCAGAAGCGAGAGCTCACGACCAACAGTGAAGAAACGAAGTGGGACAATGGCTAAGCGACATCTTTAAAAGATGTGAGGTAAGCAAGTTGCCTCCATTTGTGCTAGGAAAAGTGATCGCAGACATTCCTTGCTAAAATCAACCGTCTTTGTTAATCCCGGCACATCTTTAAGCTGGGAAGTTTAATGTACTGTGACCCACTGTGTAGTTTGGGGGTGGGGGGGGGGGGGTCAAATCCACATTTACTGTGATTCTACATTTTACCATAAAGCCAACGGCCTTGCTGCAGTGGTAACTCCGGTTCCCGTCAGATCACCGAAGTTAAGCGCTGTCGGGCTGGGTTGTGCACTTGGATGGGTGGCCAACCGGTCTACCGAGCGCTGTTGGCAAGCGGGGTGCACTCAGCCCTTGCGAGCCAAACTGAGGAGCTACTTGATTGAGAAGTAGCGGCTCCGGTCTCGGAAACTGACATACGGCCGGGAGAGCGGTGTCCTGACCACATGCCCCTCCGTACCCGCAAACAGTGACGCCTGTGGGCTGAGTATGACACGGCGGCCGGTCGGTACCTTTGGGCCTTCATGGCCGGTGCGGGAGGAGTTTTTTATATTTTAACATCGACCCCAATATGCGTTACATCCCTAGTGTGGGGCAAAATATCTTTAAACAGCAGTTAATTTTAATAGAATGCATAAAGGCCTCAGAATACTCATTACAACTTCTCTTGGTACATAGAGATAATTGCTGTGCCAAATCAATAAGTTAGTTACAGTTGCGTAAGCAATAGTCAACATCTGGGTACTGAAGTTTGGCGTCTCAGAGATGATGATTAAAAATCAAGAGAGAAATTTTATACTCGCCGTGATAAAGAAATTGTGTCGCTTGTTTAACATGTGAAGAAGCTGAGAAGTAGCCTACTCCACCTGCAGTCAAACGGTAGAATGGAACATGAGCATTGTGCGATGAGAATGATGTTAAAGTACTATGTTAAATCATGCCGTCGCGACTGGGAGACAGATGTCATTTGTTGAAGCTGCGTTCAATTCAGAAGTCCACACTGAGACGGGATTGTCTCCGTATGAGGCAGTGAATGGAAAAATACTGGCCGGTGGCCGTTTGATATCATTAAGACAACAAGGGGCAAGGACAAAGAGTTGGTGTATAATTTCGAGAGAATGGTGAGAGAAATATGAAAGCAAACAGAGGCATTGCAGAGACAGGAGGAAGTTGAGAAATTCTCGGGGAGCTCGTCACATTACAGAGTAGGGCAGTGAGTAGTGCTATTTAGCCCTTACGTGCCGAAGGACAAGTTTAAGAAATTCGTCACGAAGTACCAAGGACCTTACCAAGTGGTTGAAACTGCCATCAGTCAACTTTAGGCTACAGTTACTGATGAGGTTGGCAACAGCATAGTGCATGTTGGATACCTGTGACCATTCCAAGGTGCTCCGGAGCCAATTCCAGGGAGAGTAGCAGCAGAGACTGAGAAAGACACATAGAGGAAGAAGCAGAGAAGTGGGCATGAGAGTGTGGATGGGCCTGTTCAGGAGTCGCCATATCCACTAAGGTCAAGGAAGTGACAGAGGTATTTCTATTGTGTTTATTGACGACTGTTTAGTATATTATGTGTGATGTGTTGGGTTGTGGTGTATTAAGAGTAGAGGAATACATTTTTGGGTTAGAGTAAGGTTTTTTTCATTTTCGTTGCGTGTGAGTGCTGATCAGGAGTAGCAGCCTTCTAGGAAGGGAGGGGGGAGGGAGGGAGAGAGGGAGGATGATGATGATGATAGTCCCTGTCCTCAGTTTGCTGTACACTGAGATCGAGGCTGGAAAGGATACTCGTCATGTCAGTGCTTAACCCCATCACCTGGAGCTGAGTGTAAGTGCCGCCGCAGGATCAGCATCTGGAGGGAAGAGGTCTTTTTGCCAGACAACAGGACACTGGGTTTACTTTTTAATGCATGGAAATTCCAGACTCAAGTGATAAGGCTGGAGGAGGAGTTTCCTGGGCTTTGACGGGAACCCAAAGGCAGGGGTGTGCTCAGGGAAGTTTCTGGTGAATGAGAGAAGTTGAGTAAATTGTATGAGCAGTTGTGAGAACAGATGCAGTAAGCAGTGGAGGTGGTGCTGCATTCACTATGTCAACAGAAGAGGGGTTGTAGAGATGCTGGGGGGAAGAATTTTGAAGACTGTATTTGGGATATCAGATGGCAGGGACATCAGAGAACTGAATGGGACAGTGGATTGGTTCAAATGGCTCTGAGTACTATGGGACTTAACATCTTAGGTCATCAGTCCCCTATAACTTAGAACTACTTAAACCTAACTAACCTAAGGACATCACACACATCCATATCCGAGGCAGGATTCGAACCTGCGACTGTAGCAGTCCCACGGTTCCGGACTGCAACGCCTAGAACCACACGGCCACCGCGGGGGACAGTGGAGGCAGTGAAGAAGTTGGCAGAGAATAGCGAGTCGGTGGTGGACTGACATACCACAGAGATAGCAAGCTTGGAGAGCGGACTATTGAACAGTGCACATAAGCTATGAAAGCTGAAGAGCAAGATGATGGAATATGCGAAAGCACCGAGGGCATTGTAAATTGGGATCTGGGAATCATGAAAGCATGGGTGGATGTGCTGGATGCAAGAGTCAATATGACGCAAATATTTCAGTCGGTAGCAGACAGTGTATGGGATGCGCAAGTGATAATGGCTAGCTTACAAGAAGGTATTCACCAGGAATTGCATGGGCAGCAGAGCCCTGTGCTATTAGCACCAGATGAGATACTTGTTGAGGATGTGGAAAATGCAGGGGGTACTACTGTCAGAGGTGAGATTGATAGAAGAGTCCAGTAGACAGAGTTTACTGTTTTACTAATATGTGGCATCAGTAGGGTTGAGGTCAAACCAGGCACAAATAGCTGGGAAGCATGCACAATTCAATTGTTGCACTATTCCCCTCCCCCTATTCAGTGCAGTGGTGAGCTATTGAGAAGTTTGTACAAGTGAGGACAGGCAGTGTACTGTTGATATCTGAAGAGACACGTGAAGATGGCGGAAGAGGAACTGCAGCATTGATGGAGGGAGAAGATTATATTGTGTCCAGCCTGGGTGATTCCAACTGGTGTGAGTGCATGTGTGGTGTGGCTGTTTGTGGGCGCCACAGGAGTACATGATTGCTTGAGTGCCATCACGGACCCTAAACATTATCTCCAGCAGGCAGGTTACACTATTTATTCCAAGTACAGTAATGTGGTATTAGAGCCGATATGCTATGAGCATGGAAGGCTCATGGAAGCAAGGCACAATGTGAATAATGGGACCAATCTTCCATCTATCAGCCATGGATAGGGGCACAACCACAGTTGTACTGGCCTGATGAATCGATAAAAAGTACTCCCAAAACAGAATCTAACCGTCCTGGATAATACGTTGAAACCAGATTTGATCCATTCACAGAACCAAATAATAGCTGGGCAAGAAGGGTGGATTTCAGCAGAACAGTTGGTACAGCATGTTAAACAATTTATGAAAGGGCAACGACAAGTGACTGTGACCATGAACACTTTGATACCTAGCACCACAGTGGCTCTAAATCTGCTCTGCGTAGCCTTCATTTATCTGAGTCAAGAGCCAACCACTAACCTGAACCACCAGTACACTGGACTCCAAGAGCATGAAAGTGAGTAAATGAGGAATATTGTAGTTTGAATGTTGATGAGAAATGTATTTCCTAGACTTTCACGGGATAAGAGGCCACAGAACAAGCCGTGAACATTTGCGAAGAGACATTCTAAGGGCACACGACTGGCAGGATGTAGAAGAACAAAGGCATGATGTGATGTGTGTTCCAACAGAACTAATGGACTGTTAGATGAGATAGAAAAAAGCAACCTAGTAGCATCAGAAGAAATCTAGCAGGTAAGGTTTGTAAACATGCCCCCCCCCCCCCCCCCCCATGAACCATGGACCTTCCAGTTGCTGGGGTGGCTTGTGTGCCTTAACCATACAGATAACTGTACCATAGTTGCAGCCACACTGGAGGGGTATCTGTTGAGAAGCCAGACAAATGTGTGGTTCCTGAAGAGGGGCAGTAGCCTTTTCGGTAATTTGGAGCAACAGTCTGGATGATTGGCTGATCTGGCCTTGTAACACCACTCAAAACAGCCTTTCTGTGCTGATACTGGTGAATAGTTGAAAGCAAGGAGAAAATACAGCCGTAATTTTACTAGAGAGCATGCATCTCTACTGTGAGGTTAAATGATGGTGCTGTCCTCTTGGATAAAATATTCTGGAGGTAAAATAGTCCCCCATTTGGAGCTCCTGGTGGAGACTACTCAGGAGGGTGTTGTCATCAAGAGAAACAAAACTGGCATTCTTAGGATCTGAGCATGGAATGTTAGATTACTTAAGCAGGCAGATACGTTAGAAAATTTACAAAGGGAAATGGATAGAATGAAGTTAGATGTAGTGGGAATTAGTGAAGTTTGGTGACAGGAAGAACAGGACTTCCGGGCAGCTGAATCCAGTGTTATAAATATGAAGTCACATATGAGTAATTCAAGAGTGGATTTAATAATGAATAAGAAAATAGGAATCTGGGTAAGCTACTATGAACAGCATAGTGAATACATTATCATAGCCAAGACAGACACAAAGCTCACACTTACCATAGCTCCACAGATGAAGAAGAGATGAAGAAATGTATGCTGAGATAAAAGAAATTGTCCAGATAGTTAAGGAAGACAGAAATTTAATTGCGATGGGGGACTGGAATTTGATAGTAGGAAAAGGAAGAGAAGAAAAATAGTAAGTGACTGTGGACTGGGGGAAAGGAATGAAAGATGAAGCCAGCTGGTAGAATTTACCACAGAGCATAATTTAAACATTGCTGAAACTAAGTTTAAAAATCATGAAAGAAGGTTGTGTATTTGGGAGAGACCTGGAGACAATGGAAGGTTTCAGATAGATTATATAATGGTAAGACAGAGATTTCAGAACCAGATTTTAAATTGTAAGACATTTCTAGGGGCGGACGTGGACTCTGACCACAATTTATCGATTATGAACTGCAGTCGAAAAACTGAAGAAACTGGAAAAAGTTGGGGAATTAGGACAATGGTACCTGGATAAGTTGAAAAAAAAATCAGAGATTGTTGACAGTTTCAGCGGGAGCATTAGGCACTGGTTGATTAGAACAGGGGGAAGGAATACAGTAGAAGACGAAGGGTAGCTCTGAGAAATGAAGTAGTGAAGAAAGCAGAGGATGAAATAGGTAAAAAGACAAGGCCTAGCAGAAATCCTAGGATGACACAGGAAATACTGAATTTAATTGTTGAAAGGAGAAAACATAAAAATGCTGCAGCATATTTCACTAGGAGAAAAATAGATACCACCTACAGCACAATTAAAGATACTTTTGGAAGAAAGAGAAGCAGCAGTATAAATATCAAGGGCTCAGATGGAAAACCTGTACTAAGCGAAGAAGGGAAAGCCGAGAGGCGGGAAGAGTATGTAGAGGGTCTATACAAGGGAGATAAATTTGAAGGCAATATTATAGAAACGGAAGAGGAAGTAGATGAAGATGAGATGGAGATATAGTACTGTGAGAAGAATTTGACAGAGCACCCAAACATCTACATTAAAACAAGCACCAAGAAGTATACAAGATTTCATCAGAACTACTGACAGCCTGGTGAGAGCCAGCCATGACAAAATTCTTCCGTCTGGTGCACAGTTGTATGATACAGGCGAAATACTCTCAGACTTCAAGAATAACATAATAATTTCACCGAGCGAGGTGGCGCAGTGGTTAGCACACTGCACTCGCATTCGGGAGGACGACGGTTCTATCCCGTGACCGGCCATCCTGATTTGGGTTTTCCGTGATTTCCCTAAATCACTCCAGGCAAATGCCGATGAGACCGATGACCTCGCTGTTTGGTCTCTTCCTCCAAACAATCCAATCCAACATAATACTTTCAGTTACAAAGAAAGTAGTTGCTGACAGGTTTGAAAATTACCAAACTATCAGTTTATTTAGACGTGGTTGCAAAATACCAACATGAATTCCTTGTAGAAGAGCCGGCCGCGGTGGTCTAGCGGTTCTAGGCGCTCAGTCCGGAACCGGGGGACTGCTACGGTCGCAGGTTCGAATCCTGCCTCGGGCATGGATGTGTGTGATGTCCTTAGGTTAGTTAGGTTTAAGTAGTTCTAAGTTCTAGGGAACTGATGACCACAGATGTTAAGTCCCATAGTGCTCAGAGCCATTTGAATCATTTGAACCTTGTAGAAGAATGGAGAAACTGGTAGAAGCCAACCTTGGGGAAGATCAAATGGTTCAAATGGCTCTGAGCACTATGGGACTTAACATCTGAGGTCATCAGTCCCCTAGAACTTAGAACTACTTAAACCTAATTAACCTAAGGACATCACACACATCCATGCCCGAGGGAGGATTCGAACCTGCGACCGTAGCAGTCGCGCGGTTCCGGACTGAGCGCCTGAACCGCTAGACCACCGCGGCCGGCTTGGGGAAGATCAGTTTGGCTTTCAGAGAAATGTAGGAAGATGTGAGGCAATGCTAATCCTATGACTTATCTTAGAAAATAGGTTAAGGAAAGGCAAACCCACGTTTATAGCATTTGTAGACTTAGAGAAAGCTTTTGACAATTATGACTGAAATGCTGTCTTTGAAATTCTGAAGGTAGCAGGTATAAAACACAGGGAGCAAAAGGCTGTTTACAACTGATACAGAAACCACACGGCAGTTATAAGAGTCAAGGGGCATGAAAGGGAAGCAGTGGTTGAGAGGGGAGTGAGACTGAGTTGTAGCCTATCCCCAGTGCTATCCAATCTGTGCATTGAGCAAGCAGTAATGGAAACCAAAGAAAAATTTGGAGTAGGAATGAAAGTTTGGGGAGAAGAAATAAAAACCTTGAGGTCTGCTGATGACATTGTAATTCTGTCAGAGAATTGGAAGAGCAGATGGATGGAATGGACAGTGGCTTGAAAGGAAGATATAAGATAAACATCAATAAAAGTAAGACAAAGATAATGGAATGAAGTCAAATTAAATCAGGTGATGCCAAGGGAAGAAGTAGTGAAGACAGCAGAGTAAATGAGACACTTAAAAGTAATAGATAGGTTTCACTACTTGGGCAGGAAAATAACGAATGATGGCAAAATTAGAGAGGATATAAAATGAAATCTGGCAATGGCAAGAAAAGCATTTCTCATGAAGAGAAATTTGTTAGCATCGAATATAGATTTTCCTGTTAGGAAGCCTTTTCTGAAGTTATTTGTCTGGCATGTAGCCATGTGTGGAAGTGAAACACCGATGATAAACAGTTTAGACAAGAAGAGAATAGAAGCTTTTGAAATATGGTGATACAGAAGAAAGCTGAAGATTAGATGGGTAGATCACATAAATAATGAGGAGGTAGTGAACAGAATTGGGGAGACAAGAAATTTGTGGCACAACTTGGTTAAAAGAAGGAATTGGTTGATAGGACACATTCTGAAACATCAAGGGATGACCAAGTTAGTATTTGAGGGAAGTGTGAGGGTGAAAACTGTAGAGAGAGATCAAGAGATGAATACAGTAAGCAGATTCAAATGGATGTAAGTGGCAATTGTTATTCAGGGATGAAGCAGCTTGCACAGTATAGAACAGCATGAAGAGCTGCATCAAACCAGTCTTTAGACCGAAAACCACAACAACAAGGTTTGTAAGTTCCATGGATTCTCTGAACCTTGTGGGTTGGGCCACGAGACAGTCTTATAATGGAAACTTGTGCTGTACATGTGATATACTGTTCTAAATCAGTCTTAAGTGAGACCCAAGGGGGCAAGTATTCTCGTTGAGTGGGTAGTGCGGTGCCACTAACATTTCAGGAGCAAATCAGTGACAATTTGTGGAGTTTCGTAGCAAGCATTGGTAGCTAGCAGGTGCAGGGTGTCGTCACTTTGGTTGTAGCAACAGAGCTGTTGAATTATTGCGAGATGAGCCAGGCTCGCTCAGTGAAACCTGTCAGCACAGTGGTAATGCACAGTTCTGGCAGTGCGGACAAGTGGATTGCTCCATCAGCAGGTTCCATTGGTGTTGCTGGGTGCATGACTAGAAGCAGTGTATTGGCATAACAGATGCACTGCTACTGTGTGTAAGTAGTTGTAATTTTTGTAGCACTTTCATTCGCAGCCCAGCAGTTCTACCAAGACATGGTAGCTATGCCAGGTGAGGGGACAACGTTGAGCAGCCATCACTAGTCACAAGTTTAAGTCTTCGTCACAGTATCAGCTTCTTGTGCTAAGTCCACTCCCTGGACTTACTGCCACAGTGCAGCAGGCTTTCCAGGCTTGCTCCAGCCAAAGCCAGATGCCTGCCCAGTGGCCAGCAGGTCACATCCCATGTACGGCAGCTAACTTCCACCTCCACAATAGGTATACCTTCACACTACACTCCAGCAGCAGCCTGGATGTGCTTGCTCATCACAGAATTGACTAACGCAGCAAGACTCCCATTTTTCTTCGATGTTGATGCCTGGTGTTTTCAGTGTGATTCATGCAACAGAGTCATGTGTCAAACACTAAGCACAGTGTCAGAAAAGTCGGACACTCATGTGTTGCAGCCAGCTAGTCATGAAATGAAGATACTGATTAATTTAGTTCCTCTCTGCTAAAACTCTCTAATAGCAGTTAAGCACACCTTGTCAGCGTCTGCTGACACCAGCATTACCAGCTTCCATCTATTCTGGGTAGCTTCAAATCTGATCATTTTGTTGCCTTAAATCTGACTGAATACATTAACTATCACCTTTAATCAGAATTAAATTCTCCATGAATCCATTCATGGACCTGAGTTGCTACAGAGCATGCACTGCTAGATATTCATGCAATATATCAAATACATTTACCATAAGGAATCAAATAATGACAGTAAAAGACACTATACCACAGTTACTGTGTCTTAATAAAAACATACCATACCTTGAAAAAATTGTTTAAAAAACACCTATAAAAGGGAAGGAAATGACATATAAATCATTAATAATAACAACAAAACGTATAGTGGAGTATTTTAATTTGATCACAAACCATAAAATTAATTAATCATAATATTAAAAGAGGTCAGCTGCCTCTGTTGCTGTCGAGCGTGAAATGCAAAATCATAGACACTTTTTGTGAAGCAACACTCAGCACCACTAAAGCATTTTGTACTCTCCAAAGCAATGGGCAGTAGCTGGCACATTACTTGTTGAAAAAGAGCGAGGTAGCACAGCACCACCACCACAGCCAGGTGACAGCAGATGGGTCCTGGACAGCTCTTTCACATGTGGTGTCCAGAGGCAAAGACAGCCTGCCAAGAAATCTGCCACTAAAATGATCAAAAAAATGGTTGTTTTCAAATATGTGTGAAATCTTATGGGACTTAACTGCTAAGGTCACCAGTCCCTAAGCTTACACACTACTTAGCCTACATTATCCTAAGGACAAACACACACACCCATGCCCGAGGGAGGACTCGAACCACGAAAATGTTACTGGACGGAACAGTTATTACCGGTGTCAGAAACTGAAATACATTGTAGCCACACTAACATTGCGCTCATTACTTCAGTATTCAGACGAAAGACACTACAAAAATTTAGGCAGTGATTGGCTCCGACCACCATACATTGCATTCGGACAACACACGGTTTACCACATGACATGGGTGGTGAAATTGGAGTACAGATTGAACAGAAGATAAAAACTTCCTCCAAGAACTACCTCAGCCTACAGCGTTGCCAGATTTCACAGATAACCAGACTTGAGAGAGTTATCAAGCTGACCGTGTTGTTTGTCCAATGTCGTAATTGGCACGGACTTAGACTATGCAGCGGCCAGCTGCCAGCCATCTTTTATGTCAAAGAGTGTACATATATTGTATATCTGTTATTATTTTTTTAGACTCAATTTAAATTTTCTGTGTCAGTGAGAATTCAGCTTCATTTCACAACACTACTAAACCCTTTCTTCATAAATATTGCCATCCAAAGTGGTTTTCAGGATGACAGTTAGTTGAGACTTTCAGTAACCTGCCCATAGCATCTGTTGCCCTTTAGGCTCACCATAAAATCTGTTCCGCGTAATGTCAAGCGCCGGCACATTGGCCAGGAACATTACAGCAGAGAGGACTGTGAGAAGAAGTCACCCAATAGTATGGAGACAGACCCCTCTCTAGGATAACACAGAGGCAGGAGCAGCCTCTACACGAAGAGAATATAAGTGCCACGCTGCCTAGCTGCAGCCTGAGTTGAAGATGAGCTGTCCTCTGAACGCTACAGCAGTGACTTACGAACTGTATTGTTTTGCTTGCATTGAAATTGAATACACCGAAGGACACTGATTATTTGCATGTCACCATTTGCTTGCAGCACACCTTTGTGAATACGCAAAGTTAAGTATTGTAATTTATCTTACTATAGTAAAAGTCTGTTAATACTATTTGCCTGAATTGTTGTCTAGCTTCCTAGGTAACCTATATTAGACGAGTGGGCAGAACACAACATCGGCAACAAGGTGCATTGCTTCCCTGTTTTGACTTTTCGTGGGCTATTATTTTGCTGGTGCCTTAGTTCTCTCTTGTCTTTTCTTTGCACGGGTGTTTACTTGCTTTAACAGTCTCTTATTGTGTTTTTGCTGATCAGTGTTTTCAGGTGGGCGTTGCAGAAATATTCTTTGCTTTTGTATCTATTTTTCATACTTGCTTTATCTGTTTACTGCTTCTGTCTCTTCCAACATGCCCACTACACCTATCCCACCCCCTAATCAGGCGCCACAGCTGGAAGCGTTAGATGCTATGCAGTTAATGCAGATGTTTCAGTTCCAGACCCAGCAAATATCTACACTGCTAACCACAGTGCAGCAGCTACTAGCCGATGTAGTGCTCCCAATAGAACAACAAACTACACCTATAGCGCGTTTTCGCCAGTTTCATGAACAAGAAGAGGAATGGCTCAAGTGGTTGAAGTAGTTTGAAGCCTACATAGGATGGCACGGTAGGAAGTGCAGAGTTCCACCTCATTCAAAAACCCTTTCTTAATGCAACTTCGAGTGAACTTTCATATGATCAGTTTGTGGATTTGCTAACTAACTATTATGGCCAACAAGTGAATGTGGAAGCAGCTAGGTACCAATTCTTTAATTGTAAGAAATGGTCAGAACAAACTTATCACAAGTGGGTAACAGATTTGCAGAGTATGACGAGGAAATGTAATTTCAAATGTGCTTGTGGTGATTTATATTCAGATCTTGTTGCATGATGCGATCACGTACAATGTAACTGATATCAAACTCAGAGAACAGATTTTAAAACAGTCTGATCCATAATTTCAGCAAGCAGTGCAAATACTAGATCAGAACGATTCAGGTGTCCTGTTGGTCGACAAATTTTAGCAGTCAGCAATTAGTTTGGTTCAGTCGTACCTTGCCCAAGCCCGGCCTATTAAGCAACGGCTTGCGCGTGCCACGCCGCATAAACAATTTTCCGCACTACATAAGCAGCTCACTAAACAGGCGGCTATTACACCCTCTTCCCTGATGTCCGCGATCGAACGGACACCTCTGCCCCTCCACTCGCTCCTGGCCTCCAGCACTTGGACAACATTCCACACACTGAACTCAACACTCCAATCACCACTCAAGATATCATAGCTATACTACGGACGAAACGCAACACTGCTCCCGGTCACAACCGTGTTACCTACCATCACCTCCGTGAAGCTCCCGCCTCCTTCCTCTCCACCCTGGCCAGACTCTATAATGTGATCTCGTACAAATGGTTCAAATGGCTCTGAGCACTATGGGACTTAACATCTGAGGTCATCAGTCCACTAGAACTTAGAACTACTTAAACCTAACTAACCTAAGGACATCACACACATACAAGCACGAGGCAGGATTCGAGCCTGCGACTGTAGCAGCAGCACGGTGCCAGACTGAAGCACCTAGAACCGCTCGACCACAATGGCTGGCAATGTGGTCTTGTCCACTAGCTTCTACCCCGACCTGTGCAAAACCCCCCAGATCCTGTTGTTCCTCAAACCTGACAAACCGCCTTCTGCTGTCTCATCCCACCACCTCATCAGCCTTACCTTGGTCTTCAGCAAGGTCCTGGAATCCATCCTCACCCGACACATCCACCGACACCTCCACCAGCACCTCCTCCTTCCCTCTACCCAGTGTGGCTTTCAACCATCCTTCACCTCACTCACCACCTCTCCGAACACCTAAATTCCCGTCTCTCCACCATCTTCCCCTCTCACGACCTTGAGCATGCCTATGACCGTGTATGGCATTCTGGTCTCCTCTTCAAGCTCAAAACCTTCGCCCTTCCTATTAACTACGTCCGTCTGATCGTCTCCTTCCTTTCTCACCGTCCTTCCTATGTCACCATCCGTAACATGTATTCCTACACTTTCCACCCCTGCACCGGTGTGCCCCAAGGTTCTGTCCTCTCCCCTCTTCTCTACCTTCCATATACGGTGGACATGCTGCTGCCTTCACCCCCATCCACCTTCTCCAGTGCACCGATGACTCTGCCTTCCTTGCCCTCGCCCCCACCTTGAAATGCTCCCAGCACCTTCTCCAATCCCATCTTGACCGGTTCACCACTTGTTGTAACCAGTGGCTGCTCAAGGTCAATCCTTCCAAAACCCAGGCAATCATTGTAGGCAAAACCACCCCTTCCTTCTGCCTCCTTGATTTTTATGTCACCATCTATGGCCGTCCTATTCACCTCGCCCACACCCTCAAGTGCCTTGGTGTCACCCTTGACCATCACCTTTCCTGGACCCCCCCATCTCCAGATGATCCAAGCCAAGGCACACTCCTAACTCCGCCTCCTCAAACTCCTCTCTGGCCACACATGGGGTCTGGACCCCTCCACCGTCCCCCACACTAATAAATCCCTCATCCGCCCCATCCTCTGTTATTCCATCCAGCCTGGATTTCCACCCCTCCCACCTACTATAAGTCCCTCCAGATCCTTGAATGCCAGGCGCTTCGCCTCACCTATGGCATCCGTCTCCCATCCCCAACACGGTTCCTATAAGACTTGATTCCCTTCCGACACCTTCTCCTTTTCCTCGAACGGATAAGAATCCTTTACACCTCCCACAAGCTGATCCCCCACACCCACTTGTCTCTCCCATCCTCACCCATCCCAGCCCGCTGCCGCACCTATATTCTTGCATCCCACCTGCTCTCCATCTTCACACCTTCCATACCCTTGCCCAAGGTGGCTTCCGCCAACTCCCTCTCCCTGATGATGTCCTTGTTCAGTCCATCTACCCCTCCTACCAGCTCTGACTATCCCTTCCCATCCCCCCTTTTCCGCCAGGGCTAGCCCTCTCTCTCTCCTCACCTTCCTTTTCCTCCCCTCCTCTCTCCCACGTCTCTTGCTTCCACCCTCCTTCTCGTGCTTCCAACCCCTCACCTCCCCCTCCCCCCACTCTCCCTTCTTTCTCCCACTGGCTCTGACCCCCACCTTCCCGCCCTCCTACCTCCCCCTTCCAGCTGGAGGCACCCTCGACCGCCTCTTCATCAGTGTGTTTGCGAGTGCTTCGCTGATGATTGTCACCAGTGTTTCCATGCGTCAGTGTTTCTCTGTTGTGTGCTACAGTGTTTTCATCGGTGTTCTCCTACGTTCGTGTCTCCAACTGGATGTCTTCGTCTGTTCAACTGGTGACACCCTTTGTGTTCAGTGCCTTCCGTCAAACGACTTCTAATATATTGTGTAATGTTCATCATGTATTATCATGCTTTTTATGTTTCTCTGTCTTCTATGTCTATCTGTTGTGTCTATTGGCCGAAGAGCGGCCTATGTAGGCCGCTGCCAGCCCGCCTCATCTGAAGCATGAAATAACAATAAAGGGAAAAAAAACTGGTGGTTTCACAAGTGAACAGAATTAAGTCATGCTCTTGGTGTTATTTACGGCACAAATGCCAAGACTGTCCCTCGCACCAAGTGCAGCATTACGCATGTGAAAAAAAAGGATATGTACAATCTGTATGTTTACAATGGAACAAACATAAGAATTCGGCCCACTCACAAAAATCTAGTCACAGCGCCCATGTATTTAATGCTGTGTGCAACAGGCGTTAGCAAAACTAGCAAGCAAGCAAGCAGTTTCTTCAGTGCTATGCCAGTCCAACAAACTTTTTGTACATTTGCTTCTTTGTGGAAAAAATGTGAAATTCCAGTTGAACATAGGCGCCTCTGTTACATTGCTAAATCATCACACATATGAACTGTTAGGCTCCCCACGCGTGTCTAAAACTAGCACGCACCTGACGGCTTGTAATGGACAAGAGATTCCCGTTCTTGGAAAGTGTACTTTGCCTGCCATATACAGCTCACATACGTGAACAGTGACTTTACAGTGCTACAATCAAGTGATTGTGAGAACATATTTGGTCTTGATTCATTTGTTTGTTTGACTTTTAACATTCAGGACAATGTGTTGAGGCGGCCGGAGTGGCCGCGCGGTTCTAGGCGCTACAGTCTGGAGCCGAGCGACCGCTTCGGTCGCAGGTTCGAATCCTGCCTCGGGCATGGATGTGTGTGATGTCCTTAGGTTAGTTAGGTTTAAGTAGTTCCGAGTTCTAGGGGACTGATGACCTCCGAAGTTAAGTCCCATAGTGCTCAGAACCATTTGAACAATGTGTTGAAAGTGTCTGCATTCCATGCAAAAGACAGTTCGCGTGCTGAAAGAATTTCCTGAACTCTTTTCTGGAGGTTTAGGCAAGGCTAATAATTTTGTTGCACATACTACTGTGAAAGACAATGATCGGCCAAAATTTTACCAGGCCAGAACTGTTCCCATTGCATTACAGGAAAAAGTCACTGCTGAACTTAAAGAATTGCAAGATATCGGAGCTATTGCGCCCATACAAATTAGTCAATGGGCAAGTCCACTGGTTTTGCTCCCCAAACCTTCAGGTCGCATTTGACTCTCCATTGACTTTAAGTCAATAGTCAAGCCACGAACTGTGACTCACACCCATTATCACGCTCAGAGGATCTCACGGACAGATTAGACGCTGGCCGCTACTTTTTAAAAATCGATTAGCGCGACGCATATGTTCAAATTCCACTCAATGAAGAATCTCAAAAAGTGTGTAGTGAATACTCATTTGGGCTTGTTTAAATATTTGTGTTTGACTTTTGGTAGTGCTTCCACACCCACCATGTTCCAATGGTATTTGGAACAGGTGACTGCTCAAGTGCTAAACTGTTCAAACTATTTGGACAATATTGTCATAGCAGGTCATACACCTGAAGATCACGTTGCAAATTCACATGTTTTGTTTCATATGTTACCTGATGCCGGACTAAAGTGTAGACGGGACGAGTGTGATTTTTTTAAACCTGAGTTGCAGTATCTTGGTCATGTCATAAACAGTCAAAGTGTACATCCTATTCAGTCACATTTATTGGCCATACGAGATCTGCCAGTTCCTCGCAATTTCGCACAATTGCAGGCAGTTTTAGGGAAAATGAACTATCATATTTGGTTTATACTGAATGCTCCACAAATCGCAGTTCCATTGCATCGCTTGCATTGCCATAATGTCCCCTTTGTTTGGATAGTTGAGTGCCATGAGGCTTTTCAAAAATTTACAGATTAATTTCTCAGTAATCACTGCTTAGTTCACTTTGATCCTGACAAACCAGTTGTGTTGCAAGCTCATGCTTCCTCTTACGGAATTTGTGCTGTGCTTTTGCACAGAATTGGTGATAAAGACAGGCCTATCACTATCGCATCAGAAGTGTTGTCCAAAACTCAGTGTAATTATTCACAAATAGAGAAAGAGGCATTGGCTATTGTGTATAGTGTCCCCAAATTCCACCACTATTTGTATGGCAGAAAATTCTACTTAGCAACGGATCACAAGCCATTGCAGTCCTTGTTTCATCTGACAAAGTCGATTCCTGTACAAACCGCCCAAAAATTGCGAAGTTGGTCTTTGCACGCTGGCCTAGCCTCGCATACAGAAAAGTGTGATTCTTTTTCAAAATGACAGTAGATAGTCACACGTGTTGATCCCCAAAACTTTACAAAAGGAAGTGTTGCAGTTACTTCACCAAGGACACTGGAGGATTGTTCATACAAAACAATTAGCATGTCAACAATGTACTTGGCAGGGTATCGACGCGCAGATAGAATAGATGACGTCACAGTGTAATGCATGTGCGGAAAATTAGTCCACTCCACCACAAAAATTCTCTGCTTGGCCTAAGTTGCAAACACCATGGCAACGTGTGCACATAGACCTTGCAGGGTCTTTTTGGAACATTCGTTGGTTGATTGTGGTTGACTCATATAGCAAGTTTCCTTTTGCTGTGCCAATGAACTCGACAGTGTCATGTAGCACAATTCAGGTGTTGTCCTCTACTTTTTGCCTTGAAGATTTACCTGAAGTCATAGTGTCGGACAATAGCCATCAGTTCACGTCAAATGAATTTGAAACATTCTGTAAATGAAATGGCATACAGGATCTAACTAGTGCACTGTTCCATCCACAGTCAAACAGTGAAGTGGAACATTTTGTCCGAACCTTCGAGCAACAAATGGCCAAACTTCACACCGCAAACACCAGGGATCAAGCTTTGCAACTGTTTCTCGCCTCCTATCGTTCGCATCCACGAGATGGCCCGTTGCCGGTGGAATTGCTTCACAGCTGCCGCCATCAGAGGCTACTCCACCTGCTCCACCTCCTCGGCCTCCGGCACCAAAGGAAGGCCGCAAGCATTGCTTCGCGCCACACGATATTGTGTTTTACAGGGTTTTTAGTGGCAACAGACGGTGAGCACGAGGTGAGACTGTCCGTCAACTTGGCGCTTGCATATATCTCATTTCAAGGTCCAGACGGATTGCAGAGCCGACATCACAGTCGACTTCTCCACTGTCATGTGCAGGGTGACCCTTGTGTGTCTCTTCTCCCAGATTCATGGATCCCAAGGGCAGCACGGCCTCAGCAGCTGCCAGAGGGTGTCATCACAACACCACAGGACAACCCCATGGAGAGGGAGCCTTCACCTCCTCTCATCCTACCAATGGAACTGCACCCGTCCACACTGCAGCAGCCGACGCCTTCGACATCTGGTTATGAGCCTCAGTTGGTGGATGCATACCCTTCTGGACATTTTCTGGGGGACATTTCCACCAGAGCGAAGGCCCAATGGCGGGGTACGACTGGAAGCCTGACGTCCCCTGCAGCCACGGCTTCTGGTCCAGCACAGCATCCACATTCCTGCCTCCCATGCCGTTGTCGTGCTCTCTACACAACGATGGTCCGTCGCTTTGGGGGAGAGGAATGTTCCGGCGTAACGTCAAGCTCCTGCATGTCAGCCAGGAACATTACAGCAGAGAGGGCTGTGAGACAACGTCAGCCAATAGTACGCTGATGGACCCCTCTCTAGGATGACACCAAGACAGGAGTAGCCTCTACGCAAAGAGAATATAAGCGCCGCGCCGTGTAGCTGAAGCCCGAGTTGAAGACGAGCTATCCTCTGAACGCTACAGCAGTGACTTATGGACTGTGTTGTTTTGCTTGCATTGGAATTTTATATACCGAAGGACACTGATTATTTGCATGTCACCATTTGCTTGCGACACGCCTTTGTGAGGTTGCAGAGTTAAGTACTGTCATTTATCTTACTGTAATAAAAATCCGTTCATACTGTTTGCTTGAATTGTTGTCTAGCAATCCGAGAAAGCAGGCTTCCTAGGCACCCTATATTAGACTAGTGGATAGAACACAAACAAAATCAACTGAGCTAAAGGAGAGTGACTATTTCAGTGTCTTATCCACTATCTCACCTCACTAAGAGACAATAGTTTGTAAGAGAAATCATTAGAACAACTGATGTCAACTGTCATATGTGCTCCCCTCCCACAGTGAAATTGAGATTTCCTTCCTCAATTAATGCATCTTTACATTTTAAACAAATTGTATCCTAATTTAGTCAACACCATCTTCTTTAATACAGAATTCCACAACACGGCAAGGCATTCTACTTACTTCAGGAAACTTTAACCCCACAAAGGATTGTGGTATGACAAGCGAACCCTCAAACAATCAAATATTAATTTCTTCATGATACATGAGCTTACAGTAAATATTACTTGATATATTGCATTGTTTGTTAACATATAAAGCATAAATGCGTCCACTGTCTTCACTTAAGACTACAATCTGATCACTGTTGCGTAAGAATAAGTTATTCATGTAATATACGGTGGGACTAGACCTTATAAAAGAATGAAATTCACACATGATCCAAGTTATTAGGGGAAAGCAGCTCAGGGGCACTGAGAGCAATAGTGGACTAACCCCGACCTTCCTCCAACAGAGATAATCAAGGTAGAAAGATACTAGATTTAGCAAACATATTCTGTTCTTCACCCGGTCATTGTATGTTACAACTTTTAGCTTCTAGCAGTTTTGCAGGACTCTTAAATGAATTATACAACCAAATTACATCTTGACCTTTAAAATTCCCGATTTTTATGTGGGGTAGTCCACTTTTGCATTACACATAATGTGACTATCTGCAGTTAGTCACTGTTGCATTAGGTGTACAGCCTCTTTCACAAAAAGATTTCCATTTACTTTTCGATTCAAACGTATTACAGATTGACAAACTGCCTATTTGCTTCTGTCTTGGGTTCTTCGGCCGACGTTCGTCTGATGATTTTACTGACGTTTCGCCCGCAAGAGTGGCTGTCATTGTCAAAGCTTCACCCTCCATTGCCGGTGGTGAAGTGGAACAGAGCTCGTGGCCGCAGACAATATGTACCTGGCGCACCAACGTAAGAGGGCTTCTCCGAGGTCATTTCCGGTGCAGTTCTCAAGATAACCTGCGACGGTCGTTCGCAGCAGTACGGGAAGCCAGGATCCGTTTACCTTAAGGCTTTCCTATTTCTTGTTGAAGCTGTTCCCGTGTTTGTGTGTTTCTACAGCTTCTCTAAACAAGCTTCTATACAGCCAGAACTTCCGTATCGGCGAATTTTATTACATGGTGGTCTCACTCAGCGCGTGCTCAGCCACGGCCGATTTCTCCACCTGCTCCAACCTGCAGTGTCGCTTATGTTCTTTGATCCTGGTGATGACTGATGGTCCAGTCATTCCGACATAAACTTTCCCGCATGTGCATGGTAAGCGGTATATTCCCGACATTGCAAGTGGGTCCCTTTTATCCTTTGCCGATCTACGACACTCTTTGATCTTCCTTGTCGATTTGAAAATCGTCTGTACGCCATGTTTGTGCAATACACGGCCGATTCTGTCCGTCACTCTGGGAATGTATGGCAGAAAGACCGTACCCGACATTTATTTTCCTAATTTCTTACTTCGTCGAGTGTTTGGCTCTGTTACACTTCTAATATAATTCGTGGAGTACCCATTGCCCTCAGAACACTTTCCAGATGTTGCATTTCGCGTTTGAGGTGTTGCGGCTCACATATTCGTTCAAATGGTTCAAATGGCTCTGAGTACTATGGGACTTAACTTCTGAGGTCATCAGTCCCCTATAACCTAGAACTACTTAAACCTAACTAACCTAAGGACATCACACACATCCATCCCTGAGGCGGGAATCGAACCTGCGACTGGGGCGGTCACACGGTTCCAGAATGTAGCGCCTAGAACTGCTCGGTCACGCCGGCCGGCACACATATTCGTCCTGTTCGCGTTACGAGCGTATGAATCATGCCTCTTTTCTGGCTCGGGTGGTGGTTTGATAGTTTGTGCAAGTATCGATCCGTCTGTGTCGATTTTCGGTATCAAGAGGCGAAACGCACCTGAAATGACCTCGGAGAAGCCCTCGGATGTTGGCGCGCCAGGTACATATAGCCTGCGGCCGCGAGTTCGGCTCCAGTTCACCACCGGCAGTGGAGGGTGAAGCTTTGACAATGCCAGCCACTCGTGCTGGCGAAACGTCAGTAAAATCATCAGGCGAACCTCGGCCGAAGAACCCGCGACAGAAGCCAATAGGCAGTTTGTCAACAAGTGGCCACGAAAGCCTTAACAATTTTTTATTACGCCTCTACGGGGAGGAGATTTGCTGATTGTACCGACACCTTGACCAACGATGGAAGAAGAAAGCGCGATAGATGTCCTCTCTCACCTTCCTTTCGCGGTGCATAGATGAAGATGCTACACCGAAGTTCTTGAAATGTAAGCGCCTATTCACCACCGCCCAAGCACATCGTATCTACGACAGAATGGAACGAGCTTTTCTTCGTAAGTGTATTCATACAACACGGAGAGACTTGGCAAGAACGGATCATGAACTTTTGGACATATTCTATGAACTAAGTAGCAGAATGCATCGAGACGATTGGGACAAGATCGACGGCATCACTCACAGGAGCATGCTGAACGAACTCGAACGCTGCACTGAGCGACAGAAGAAAAAGTTTGAAAGATACCGGAAGCAAACTGACAAGGCGATTTCTGACATCTCACACACAGTGGTCAACCTCACTGAACGACTATTGACCGAAGAGGAAGTGTCTGTTTTTCAAAAAGGAGGGAATTTCGCTACCATCCCGAGAACTACAACTGTGGAGGACATCATTGCTAACACCGAAGCGGCCATTCTAACCCTTCCTTGTGAAAGGGCAGAGGAAACACGCACTGAAACAGCTAGGATACTGCGCCGACTTAACCACCAGGTTGCAATCTGAAGAAAGAAGAGGTACAAGCTATTGAGAATCTTAACGCCGACAAGAGTACTGCCTGCCGACAAGGGGAATGAGACCGTCGTAATGAAGACCGAAGATTATGAGAAAAAGATCCGAAACCTATTAGATCCGGCGACGTACCGAAAACTAAGCGCAGATTCGACTCAGGGTATCACACGGAATACGAATTGGTTAATCAAGGAGTCTTCTCTGTCGGCGGACATACAGAGAAACCTGCGCAACACGGAAGCTCTACCACCTCGACTGTATGGATTTCCTAAGATTCATAAGAACAACGCTCCACTAAGACCGATTGTTAGCACTCCTGGCTCACAGACGTATAAACCGGCAAAACACTTGGCCTCTCTGCTCCAGCCGCACGTGGGGAAGACCGCCATATACATAAAGGGCTCAGGACATTTCACTGAGAAGCTGAAGAAACTAAAACTTGCACCAAAAGACATCCTGGTCAGCTATGATATTCTTCCTTTGTTTACGAAAGTGCCACTCTGTGACGCTATGGAGCACATAAGTTTCATTTTCCCGCAAGACATCACAAAGCTCTTCCATGCATGTCTCACCACAAACTATTTCACGTGGAATGGCGATTTCAACGAACAGCTGGAAGGAGTTGCCATGGATAGACCCCTTAGTCCAGTGGTGGCCAACTTCTTCATGGAACATTTCGAAGCACAGGCACTGGACTCAGCGCCTTGTAAACCTAAGGTGTGGTACAGATACGTCGATGATAATTTCGTTGTGTGAACAGCCTCCACACCACCATAAAATTTACCATGGAAGTAGAAAAGGACAAAAAACGACCATTTCTAGATGTGCTGGTCACAAGGGGCGGCGAAAACCTGGGACATAGCGTGTACCGAAACCGACACACACGGACCGATACTTGCACAAACTATCAAACCACCACCCGAGCCAGAAAAGAGGCATGATTCATAAGCTAGTAACGCGAGCAGGACGAATATGTGAGCCGCAGCACCTCAAACGCGAAATCCAACATCTGGAAAGTGATCTGAGGAGCAATGGGTACTCCACAAATTATATTAGAAGTGTAACAGAGCCAAACACTCGACGAAGTAAGAAATCAGGAAAAGAAATATCGTGTATGGCCTTTCTGCCATATATTCCCAGAGTGACGGACAGAATCGGCCGTATATTGCACAAACACGGCGTGAAGACAATTTTCAAGCCGACAAGGAAGATCAAAGAGTGTCTTAGATCGGCAAAGGATAAAAGGGGCCCACTTGCAATGTCGGGAATATACCGCTTACCATGCACATGGGGGAAAGTTTATGTCGGAATGGTTCAAATGGCTCTGAGCACTATGGGACTTAACTTCTGAGGTCATCAGTCCCCTAGAACTTAGAACTACTTAAACCTAACTAACCTAAGGACATCACACACATCCATGCCCGAGGCAGGATTCGAACCTGCGAACGTAGCGGTCGCGCGGTTCCAGACTGTAGCGCCTAGAACCGCTGGGCTACCACGGCCGGCTATGTCGGAATGACTGGACGATCAATCAACACCAGGATCAAAGAACACAAGCGGCATTGCAGGTTGGGGCAGGTGGAGAAATCGGCCGTGGCAGAGCACGCGCTGAGTGAGACCACCATGTAATAAAATTCGCCGACACGGAAGTTCTGGCTGTAGAGAAGCTTGTTTAGAGAAGCTGTAGAAACACACAAACACGGGAACAGCTTCAACAAGAAATAGGAAAGCCTTAAGGTAAACGGATCCTGGCTTCCCGTACTGTTGCGAACGACCGTCGCAGGTATCTTGAGGAGAACCGCACCGGAAATGACCTCGGAGAAGCCCTCGGACGTTGGCGCGCCTGGTACGTGTAATCGCGAGCTCGGTTCCAGTTCACCACCGGCAATGGAGGGTGAAGCTTTGACAATGCCAGCCACTTGTGCTGGCGAAACGTCGGCCGAAGAACCCGAGACAGAAGCAAATAGGCAGTTTGTCAACAAGTGGCCACGAAAGCCTTAACGATTTTTATTTCAGATTGTGTACTTTGCAATCCGAGTATGAAAACATCGACATTGGAAAGGAAAATAAAGTAATATACATGAAACAAATGCATAAGCAAATACAATGAGGATTGAAATTCAACGTACTCATTGAAATAGCTACAAAATAGTGAGAATACAAATAGTTATTGTTCTTTATATACTATTCTAGAGGTATAGGAACTATAGTTTGTTTACATCATTGAATAGCTTTAAGATACAATGTCATGAAATAATGCAATTACAACAACCACAAATGTTTCCACAAACTGTTACTGCACATCATAATATTCACTATGAATATACGGTATGATACCGGCAACATATTTGCAGACTTTGCAACAGCTGTCCTCAGGTTCTTATAAAAACCATGGGGAACTGGTGGAATGAAGTCCAGTATACTCAGTAAATCTTTCTTCTTCAGTTCACCCATTGCATTACCTTCTGGATACAGCCGTTCTCACTCCTTTATAAGAGCTGATGACCTCTTGCACACATCAGCTTTATTAAATACGTCACCTGTTTCATTGAAATATTTAAAACGTATATCAGAAGGTAGCTTTTCCACAAATTGTAGCTACTGGATCCTGAACCACTGTACTTTTTCTTCCTAGCAGCCTCAATAATCTCACTCCAGTGTTCTGGAATGCAAACATTTTTAAACTACTTCTTTTGTTTTTCAGTCAAGCCAAAATCTTGATTAAAAGTAAATAAGAATGACCACTGACTAAAAATTTGTGATCAATTTCATTTACGATATAAATAGGATTGGAAACTATGTACTGGCACGTGAGGGTTTAATATTCCTATTTTGACCTCCGCACTGATCCGAGTACATAATTAACCGGTAAGATTTCACAAAATGGTTCACATAATACAACAAACATGAGCCAATCTCCTGAGGACCTCTAGATGCTTTTGACTTGTTCCAACGAAACATGTGAACATCATCATTCCCTACGTTATGAATACCGCGGCAGTAGGTCCACATTTGCCTTTTGTAATAGCATACCCCTGTTGACAATGCACCTGCAGGCAAGGTTTTCATCAGGTCAAATGTTATAACTGTAACATTATCATTTTATTTAGCAAGCAAAGTATCATTCTGCAATCCCTTACGTGCACACTCAGCTTTCCTCAAATACACTCCTGGAAATTGAAATAAGAACACCGTGAATTCATTGTCCCGGGAAGGGGAAACTTTATTGACACATTCCTGGGGTCAGATACATCACATGATCACACTGACAGAACCACAGGCACATAGACACAGGCAACAGAGCATGCACAATGTCGGCACTAGTACAGTGTATATCCACCTTTCGCAGCAATGCAGGCTGCTATTCTCCCATGGAGACGATCGTAGAGATGCTGGATGTAGTCCTGTGGAACGGCTTGCCATGCCATTTCCACCTGGCACCTCAGTTGGACCAGCGTTCGTGCTGGACGTGCAGACCGCGTGAGACGACGCTTCATCCAGTCCCAAACATGCTCAATGGGGGACAGATCCGGAGATCTTGCTGGCCAGGGTAGTTGACTTACACCTTCTAGAGCACGTTGGGTGGCACGGGAGACATGCGGACGTGCATTGTCCTGTTGGAACAGCAAGTTCCCTTGCCGGTCTAGGAATGGTAGAACGATGGGTTCGATGACGGTTTGGATGTACCGTGCACTATTCAGTGTCCCCTCGACGATCACCAGTGGTGTACGGCCAGTGTAGGAGATCGCTCCCCACACCATGATGCCGGGTGTTGGCCCTGTGTGCCTCGGTCGTATGCAGTCCTGATTGTGGCGCTCACCTGCACGGCGCCAAACACGCATACGACCATCATTGGCACCAAGGCAGAAGCGACTCTCATCGCTGAAGACGACACGTCTCCATTCGTCCCTCCATTCACGCCTGTCGCGACACCACTGGAGGCGGGCTGCACGATGTTGGGGCGTGAGCGGAAGACGGCCTAACGGTGTGCGGAACCGTAGCCCAGCTTCATGGAGACGGTTGCGAATGGTCCTCGCCGATACCCCAGGAGCAACAGTGTCCCTAATTTGCTGGGAAGTGGCGGTGCGGTCCCCTACGGCACTGCGTAGGATCCTACGGTCTTGGCGTGCATCCGTGCATCGCTGCGGTCCGGTCCCAGGTCGACGGGCACGTGCACCTTCCGGCGACCACTGGCGACAACATCGATGTACTGTGGAGACCTCACGCCCCACGTGTTGAGCAATTCGGCGGTACGTCCACCCGGCCTCCCGCATGCCCACTATACGCCCTCGCTCAAAGTCCGTCAACTGCACATACGGTTCACGTCCACGCTGTCGCGGCATGCTACCAGTGTTAAAGACTGCGATGGAGCTCCGTATGCCACGGCAAACTGGCTGACACTGACGGCGGCGGTACACAAATGCTGCGCAGCTAGCGCCATTCGACGGCCAACACCGCGGTTCCTGGTGTGTCCGCTGTGCCGTGCGTGTGATCATTGCTTGTACAGCCCTCTCGCAGTGTCCGGAGCAAGTATGGTGGGTCTGACACACCGGAGTCAATGTGTTCTTTTTTACATTTCCAGGAGTGTATTCGTCTTTCTGCGAGATGAACGAACTGTCGTTTGGTAAGGCCATTATTTTGATCTGGAAAGTATCACATTTCTTAAATGAATCCGAAATAAGTGGATGGAAAGATAAATTAAACTGTTCATTGAAGGTTTTGCGAAATATGTGGTCAGATACAGGGTTCACTGTTTCTTTGCAATATAATGAATACATAACACTGATATTTAAATCAGGTGCCAAATACTTTCTACTCAATTTGTGTATGGCATAGTGACTTTCATACGCTGGAAATTTGTCAACAAAACCTTCAATTCAATTATTTTATCTAACAGTGTTTTCTTGGCAGATTCAAATCGTCCTCGTCGGTCAAGTGGAGCAGTTGTGCTAACACCTTTTTGCTTCAACATTCTGTCTATTCATCCTGCAGATATTGCCAATGTGTTCTGAAAAAATGGTTTGCACACTTGCACATAATTAGTGTGAATATCAAGCAAAAAGTATTGCCTGGTATTTTCCCATCGAGAAAGGAACGTGGTATATGTTCGTGATGTTTTCCAAACATGGATACTGTTAAATAGAAAGGCCGATTGCAAATTGAAGTTCACCAAGCCGTAATAATCATTTTACACTGCCTGTCTGCATTTACCTTTAGGTGGCATTGCTTCATACACGGACGTGGTCCCATTCGGCATTCGTTTGGAGGTGTAAACTTACCCTTACCATTTACACATTCTTCCCCCGTGGGTCATCCCTGTTTTCTTACATTCCGTTTCCAATCTTTCTCATTCCTCAAACACTTTTTGCCATTCATACTGTTCACATTATCAGGTGATGATGAGGATGCAGATGGTCCTGGTATTGAGGACATTTCCAATCTGTCATTAACATCAAGCCACTCTGTATCACGTTCTTGATCATCACCTTCCTCCTCCAGTTGAAACATATCTTTGAAGTTCAGTGTCAAACGTAGAGGAATCAATATTTTCATGTTGCCTCTGCACAATATGATAGCACACTTAATCAATAGTAACATACCTTATGATTGTTCCTCTATAGTTTTAGGTTGTGTGTTTTGATCCATCATTGTAACTTTAACAACTTTCATGCAGGTAACTTAACACGGCAACAAATGTGGGTTAGTCCACTCTTGCTCTCAGTGCTTCTAATGTCACAATCACAATGTGGTCTTTAGAGACAGGCTCTAGCTTGACTGAACAAGCCTGAAATGATACAGGTAAACCCCAGAAAATCTAAATCTAGATAATTACCTAACTCTTCCCATGAGTCCAGTACCTTAGCCAGTACACCACTTCCCCTCTTTTGGAAAATCAAGGATGGAAAATATTTGTGTAAGAGGATATATCCTAGTCTCCATACAGAGGAAATGCTGAGCAACAGACAGAAACTAAAAGAGGGCAAAAAAATGCTTAGCTTTGGTTGAAGCCCTATGCCAGAGCTAATAAACACATGCATACAGTTACTGTGCTGATCTGAGCATCAGACACATGTATTTTTACCAAATGGAAGCAGAGCTGTAAGACTACAATGAATGATCTTTATTGATTCATTCATTCAGGAATAATCTGACAATGATAGATGTAAGTTGAATGTGTGTCTTTGTTAGTTACAATAAAGGACTTTGCCCAAAACCTAATCATTTTCTGCCCTTTTTTTTACATGACTCTGCTCTCCAGCATCTGCTGTTTGTGATCAGCAAATGACCCATCCTCACATATTAACTTTGTAATGTTTTTGCATCTTCTCAACTCTTCTACAAATATTCCATTTCTGAGGTATACATGGTATAATGGATTTAAGTTCAGATATTTTTACACGTGGTGCCCTAATATGTACACAGATCAGTGTGTTCATCGTTTTTTCTCTGCGTCAAACAGAGAACATGTCACATAATTTATTACCTGATGTTTTCTGCACAGTCTTAACTGTACTACTAAGTGGGCTACACCTGGCAGTATAGACCAACCATTCTGCATCCATATGTGTCCTCACTTCAACAGCTGACCTGCTGCCCAGGTTAAAATAAACATTAATGACTTCTCTTGCCATGTGTACTTGGGGATACTAACTAACGTAAAACATACTACTCCTAAGAGCAACAATTATTAGCCTGAAAATAAAGTAAATACTGTTTTAATATTGTGCTCAGTCACCAATGAAAATTTCTGGACTTACACCCAGTATTTCACTTGGGCTGCATGCTGAGTAAGTTTAAATGATAAGCTTTTTTATGACTTCCTTATTAGTCATAGTTACAACCTGACCACTGTAGCAGATGCTGGAATAGTGTTTTATTTGTGATAGTCAGGCAAACTATGTAAACTACATTGTGGTGATACCCACGGAATTTCAAAATGCTATCAGAAGTAAGTTAACGCCATATCTGTGATGGAGGGCAGATGCTAGTAGTATCACCAATTTAATTGTAAAGTAAAGAACTCTGTACAGTTCACTGTACTTTGTCAGCATTGGGCATTCACTGCCAACAGAAGCTGTTATTGCAGAGTCTTATTCCATGCATTTCCTTGATGGTGGAATCCTAGTATGTTGACAGATGACCCAATACCATTGTCTCATCAAACTTAATTCAGTACCAGTTTCAGAATCTGTGTGTGACAACTGCTGTTTGATCAGGATCTCAACAGTTAATATCTTGTATGTGCTCTGCACAATGTTCTGATGGTGCACACATGAACTGACCAAAATAACAGCTGCAGCAGTCACAAGAAATGTTAAAAATACAAAGAACAATAGGAAGATTATGCTGTGATAGTTGAAAATCTACTTGATAAATAATATGAAAGACCCATTAAATGACAGTCTACATCGTAAGGTTCCTGGAATTTGTAACATTAGTAGTGAGTGAGACAGCTATTATTATGTGCAGTGTCAGAATACTGTGTGGAACATCAATGCCATATTAAATATCAACGAATAGATCATAGGGAAGTTTTGGCAATGCACATTTTAGCCTCTATTATCAGACAGCAGTTTCCAAGAAAAGGGTTATGTTTGATGAATAAAAATGTCCCAGTGGTGCCATTAGCATCCTTCTATCACAGATATCAACATAATATCTGGTGGCATGTGATCTTGGTCTTTATATAATGTCATAATGAAACAATGTGGCCTGGTATTACACATAAAATACCACCATGGGACCAGTAGGACACTCTGCTCCTGATGATGGGGGGGGGGGGGGGCGATATGAGGGTGATGTCTTAGATGTAATGGTTATGAACAGGCATAAACTTTTTGACTCAGTACAGCAAGTAACCAGTGGCCATAAGGTCATAATAGCATCAAAGACTGATGTAAACAGGGAAGTAAAGAAAGCCAGCAAAATATTTCTACTTGTTAAGTGCAACAAGAAACAGATTTCAGATTAACCAAGGAGTTAACATGAAACATTCACCTCTGAGAATGAGAATGTGGAATAAAAGTGGACAAAGTTCAAGAACACTGTACAATGTACGTTAGGTAGGTATGTACCAAGAAAAGTTGAGAAGGATGTAAAAGACCCACCGAAGTTCAACAACCATGTTAGAAAGATGCTCCAAAACCAAAGACAACTTCATTGCAGATTTAAATGTATCAAAAACTGAACAAAGCCAAAATCATTATGAGGAGTCCCATGGAAGAAGCATTCAATGAATCTGAGAGTGAAAGCCTATCTATGGACCTGACAGACATTCTAAGAAGTTTTGGTCTTATGATAAATCAAAGCCTTCTGTCCAGGAACTCAATGAGTATAATGACATCAGAATGGAATATCATTGAAGGAGGTCAAAATATAAAATTCCTTTTCCCAAAATTGTTTCCCTGAAGAAGATCATACAGCCATTCTTCCTTTCAAATGCTTGGTGAATGCCACAACGGTGGATAGTGAAATAAGTGACAGTGTAGAAAATCACATAAAATCAATTAACAGAGGAAAGGAGATTGAACAGGTTGGGATGCCTATACAAACGAACTTGCTTCTCTTCCAGCAGATGTCTACCATAGGTGGAGGAACAAAGCATTCCAAGTGACTGGAAAAATCTTCAGGTTGTTTCCATTTTCAAGGACAGTCATTGAACAGATACACACAACAAAGAGACCTTTATCACTGACATCAGTCAACTATAGCATTTTAGAAACAGGCCTGTATCACTGACATCGGTCAGCTGTAGAACTTTAGAACATGGTGTATACCGAGCAAGGTGGTGCAATGGTTAGAACACTGGACATGCATTTGGGAGGATAATGGTTCAAACCTGTGTCCAGTCATCCTTGATTTAGGTTTTCAGTGAGTTCCCTAAATTGTTTCAGGTAAATGCACGAATGGTTCCTTTGAAAGGGCATGGCTGATTTCCTCCCCTGTACTCACCTAATCCAAGCTTGTGCTCCGTCTCTAATGACTTCACTGTTAACGGGATGTTAAACACTAACCTCCTCCCCCAATTTACAGCTTTTGTAAAGAATAGAAATTTCCTCTATAGGAATCAATGTGGACTCTGCAAACAATGACTGTATGCAATGCAATTCGCTATGTTTGTCCACATGATGCAGAAGGCGGTAGATAGTGGCACCTATGTTGATATTGCGTTCTTTGCCTTCCAGATAATGTTTGATACACGTCTGCAATGTCACTTAATGAACAAGATGCAGGCATACCAAGTATTAGACCAGCTTTGTGACTAGATTGGAGAGTTTCTAGTAACTAGAACACAGCATGAAATTCTTAACAGAGATTAATCTTCAGATGTAAAAGTAACTTAAATGTACACCAAAAGGAACTTCATAGGATTATTACCGTTCGCAGTATATACAAATGACCTAGTGTACAATGTTGGAAGCTCCATAAGACTTTTTGTCAAGTCGCAGCACTACAGAGAAGTCACAGCACTAGAAAATTGTGGTAAATGAAGGAAGACCTACAGAGGACTGACACATGCTGTAAGGATTGGTAGTTGACAATCAACATAAAGAAATTTAATGTATTGTGCACAAATAGGTAGAAAGACCCATTATAGTATGATTACATGATTGCCGGACAATCACTGGAAGCCATCGGAATCATTTAATATTGAGAGTAAACACATAGAGTGGTTTAAAGTGGAATCACCACACAAAACTTATTACAACTAAGGCTGATGCCAGACAGATATTCACTGAAAGAAACTTCAGGAAATGTAGTTTATCCCTGAAGAAAGTAGCTTATAAAGTCCTCATATAATATACTTGAACATTGCTTGTCTGGGAATCATATCAAATAGGACTGATAGAGGAAATAGAGAAGATCTGAAGGAGAACAGTGCGTTTCATCACATTTCATAGGTCTGAAAGCATCATGGAGATGCTTATCCAAATCTACTGGCAGCTGCTACAAGAGAAGCACTGTGCATCATGGTGTGATTCATTGTCAAAATCTGGGAGCTTATATTCCTAGAAGACTCAATCAACATATTGCTTCTTCCTACAGACAGCTTGCAAAAAGGTCAGGGAGGAAAATTAAGACAAATTTTAGCTCACACACGTTTTCCAACAATTGTTCTTCCAGCATACCATTCACAACTGGAATAGGAAAGGAGGAAAGAGATAGTGATAGACAGAGAACCCTTTGCCACATATCATGAGTTGGCTTGCAGAATAGATGGAGTAGTGGTGGCAATAAAATAACATAATTTATTTCCAATAATGAATCACCAATATATTGGCATCAGATTTACTGAAACTCAAAGGCAGTGAGCTGTACAGGTAGAATGCACAGAAACAGTAGCACAGTCATACAAAATATCTTCATGAAATATTATTTATTTCAGGAGCACTTGCAAGGAAAATGATTAATAATGTGTCAGATTTTGATGAAGAAGTGTTACAATTGATAGGGATCAAGGTAGAGTTATTTCTAAGGGATGTAAAGAAAATAGCAAATATTAAAAGATGTAGATACAGCTGCAATGTTGATGTTTAAAGGCTAGCTTAAAAGGCATCCATGGCAAGAAGTCTGAAACACAGGTGACATGTGTGACAAAAGACAGTATTTTTGCCAACTGTTTAGTGCTTTATTTATAGGCTCTTATTTATGTTTCCATTAACATACTGCAGGGAGCAATATAGTACTGATAAGCATCCAATAAAAATAACTAATTGAATTAAGTATCATGTAGGAAGAAACAGGAGCTGTGTTGTCATATGAATGATATTCACAGAATTTCAGTACTGGCAATATTTGTAAGTACTGAAGAATGTAACCAGACTCACAGAAAACCATTTAAACCCTCAGAACAATACAAAAGCTATGCAGTCACTTGTGAAACATGTATAAAAGCAGCAGATGGGTATTTGAAATATTAGAGTTCGTCTGTAGGAAAACAAAACTTTTGGTGACTAAAAAGAATTGTACACAACATTTAATAATCCCTTTCTGGCAATAGATGGCATATGACATCAATTTTATTTTGGCCCAGTAAAGTTCACAAAACTTTTTACTCACTAGGATTTCCTGACAGTTATATCACTACTGGAAACAAGTAAGAATGAGGAGACTCCCAGTTATTACATCACACTGATGGATGTGAATAGGTACTAAGTATAAAGAGTATAGCACCATACATTAAATGCAATTAGCTTTTGCTCTTTGGGCTAAGGGTGCATAACAGCATGATTACCTTTCATATGTATGAAAACATTTGCCAGCGTTACCACTTTATAAAAAGGGCAAAAGAGATCATGTTCACAAGTATTAGCCAGATTCTTTACTCCCAGTATTTTTTAAATTTATGGAATGTCTGTGAATAAAACAGTAAAATTACAGAAACTAAATCCATAGTTTGACTTCAGGAAAATACCATAAATGAAAAACACAATTTATTTTTTTCCTTTATGACTTAGTTGCAGGGCTAAATGGTAAGTTAATCATATAGTGTTGCATAAGTTTGAGCATTATAAAATTTAGGGAAAAGCTCATTAATAATTCCTTTTATATCTAATAGACAGGAAGAGGTTGTTGGTGAATAACACAACCAGCCACAAATACTTTTAGAATTTTGTTTCAGAGCCATAACCAGATTTATGAATGCCTGCTTTTAGATGGCTAGTTTTTCGTGACGCAAATGTTTTCATCAGCAGCATGTTATCAGATCAGGCAATATGTTCCAGTAGATGGCACTTCATCTTGTTGTGGTCCCTATGCCCGTCCAGGACAATGTACAAGCTGTTGCATTGTAAACTCCATGCATATTCTAAACAAATCACTGTGGTATGTACAACACACATCAAAATATTCTTCATGACAGTTTGGGCTTTACAAATAGAAAAACATTCAATCCGACTTTGTGGTGTAAAGTGGGAAGTGTCAATAGGTTCTGCTATGGGTCCATTGATTTCCTTTATGTCCGATGGCATTACATTTTGGGACAACTTAGTGCATTCACAAACAATATTTTAGCTGAGATAAAGGCAATGAGAATATCATTAGTATCAGTTCATGAACTTCATGCAGGCTGTTGTTCAAGTTCTTTGGAATTTACATTTTGTGGTATCTACAGACTTTCTCATGGAACTGCAGCATTCACTGAGAGTACACTAAATAGGAAAAAGAAAAAATTCCACTTCGAATCATTTGCTTAAGCATTTTAGAAAAAGGTATACACTACTCTGCTGGTTCCATTGCCAACAGGCTTCCGACAGGACTGAAGAAAGTGAACATCACATTTTCAATCCTAAGTCAAAAGGCTTTCTTGTGTCACACTCCTTGTACTCTGTACAACTTAAATCTTTTTGCCACATGATATTGTTACTTGTAGATTTTATAACAGATCTCCTGTTTTCATGTTTTAAATAATTCATTTTAATCAGCATTTGATGAATTATGTACCCAGTAACTTGCTGGAAGACTGTACAGCCTTAACTTACATGGTTTCAAAGAACTTGAGAGAAAAAATGCTTCCCTACCCACTTAACCTCTAGCATCTCTAACAAATCAAATAACTAAAATGAGAACACAATTTTCTAGTAATTGAAATATGTGTAGCACTTTCTAAGATGTAACTATTTTTAATGTAATAAGCATTTACACATACATATGACAGGTCTGACTATAGTTATTTGTGTCACTGTGCACAAAACTTCAGTAAAATACACAGATCCTATTCTCTATTTCTCAAGTATACTTTTTCTCCAACTTAAGGACTCATAACAGTGTATAATGTTTCTTTTTGAGTGTTTAGTGAAGTAAACATAGCCTTAAAATATTGATTAAAATGTTTAAAACTGGAATATAATCCATGATCCTGCTACTTTCAATCTCTGATTGCGATACTATAAAATTCTTCAGTTCCCCTGATGAACTCCTGATGCCTATTCTATTATCTCACACTTCCAATGAGTTGAATAGGCAGCTTTTCTTCATTTGCTTACAATAACCCAAGCAATCCACTGCAAATGACTGAGTTTATATTTCAACATTGGAAATTTAGTCACTCTGTAGAAATGTTTTTAGCTGGAAAACACAGCAAAGAAACATACCTGTCACATATTAATGATGGTTACCTAATTAGTTGATGCAGCTATCTCCCTACATATCAATAAACTGGCCAGTGTCACAGTTGCATGAAATAGGGAAAAAGAAAGAGGACTCGTGCTTAAAGAAGTTTCATAAAAGGTTGTCTTATAGTGTTCATATTTTGTTTGCAAGATTTAATTTGTCACTGTCAGACTCTTTTGAATTGCATATACCATTCTGTTATCATTATTATTAATATTATGCTTCTCTTGTACCTGGTTAAACATTTTAGAATTCAGAAAAACTGATTCAGTAGCTGACAATGACTATTGCATTACTGTCCATAAATTTTGACAATTATTTTGCAAATTGCACATCAGTTCCATATTCTGAATTTCTTGCATATTACTGTTGTATTATTGACATACTTGCATATCCCTAATCTACCCCAGCTGTCCAACCAAGGAAAGAAGACCTACAGATTAACATGGAATCTGAATCATGTTGTATTCCTGTTAACTCCTCACATTAGTGAGATGTGAAGGTAGATTAAAGGCAGACTGAAAATTTCTATCATCCAGTTGGGACCCGATCCTACAACCTCTCGGATCCCCGTCATGCACTTTACTGTTACATCAATGAGCCTGACTACTGACTAGAGTGCATCGTATCTGCATGATAATCAGAAACATAAAACACTACAGTCACAAAAAAAGTAATTGTTCTGTCATCATAATTATTCCCCCCGTGACAAACAACTCATTATTTGATCTGTATTCCAGCTGATAAGTCCCTCTCTCTTTCTCCCCCCCCCCCCCCCCCCTTCTCTCTTTCTCTCTCTTTCCTCTCCCCTTTCCACTCCTTCTTGGTACATTTTTTTGGGCACAACCATTTGAGTGTAGTAAGCTATAACATAGGGTTACCTACATGTAAACACTGATAAATATGGCAATGGAAAGTCCTGGTAGAATGTGAATAACTTAGGAGTAAAGGTAATAACTCGTTGAATAGTGGAGGATTCGTCATAAAGCACATAAACAAGAGGGAGCACATCATTAGTTTTTGGACAAATCCTTTTAAGTATGTGTCTATGTGAATACGGATTTGTCCAGAAACTGGCAAAGTTCTTAGCCTTGTTAATGTGCCTTTAATGACTCACACATCTACTATTCAGTGAACTGTTACCTTGCGTTCTAATTATTATGAAAATGGGATCCAAAGGTTTCAAAACCAACGGATATGGTTCTAGAACTGACTGAAAAGCATAACAACAGTTTATATCTTATGTTCCACTTAATTCAGTAGAATTAAATATTACCTCTTCTGTGTAAACCAGAATATCATCTATATGGTTCCTATCAATAGCTTTATCTTACTTCAGAGTAATTTTGTTCAGGGTCAGAAACACAAAGTGGCTGTTTGACGAATCAGCAATGTTTACACATAATTAATCATCTTTAATAAATCATTTTGAAAATCATTTCATATATTAACATTTACACTTTTCAGTTCAGGAGTCAACATTTCATCTGCAGATATTTATCCCATTTTCCTCATGTACTCTCACATAAGTAAATATATTAAATATTTCACACACAATATTATTCTTAAATGACTCTTCCATTACAGACTTGATGTAGAATGGCAGGTAATCAGATGCAGGTTGTCTGGTACAAGGTTACAGGGAAATATAACAATTAACGGCTATAGGTGTTCTACTTAAAAAAAAAAGTGGGATCTACCTTAGCAGAAATTATAAAACACCAAAAAATAAATATTTACAACTTCTTTTTTGTCACAAGTTAAATGCCCATAAGTATCTCATTAGAAAAAAATTATTTCACTTCATACAGTCTATTTGGCAATTTATATTCACATATATATATATATATATTATATATTCTTTTTTCTTTTAATCAACACTTTCTGAGTTCCTGTCACAACAGTGACAATATCCACATTATCACTGAATACCAGGCAGCACAGTAGAAGTTCTGTGCAAAAGGTGTTTGTAGGCACACTGCATTTTGGTTTATAAAACTCATTCATCTAACTTGTTCTTACAAAATAAGAGAAATGAAATTGGGAGTAAATTCTTCTTCCTGAGAACTTCAACTGAAAATTTAATGTAAAGAAACCATCTACAATGAAAACAAAACAGTAGTACAAAAATCACAAGTTCTCATGAACTCTCAGCTGTGGCATCATTTCAACTCAACATTTCAAAGCACAATTTCACAATCTGTGATTGTTTTCCTTAAATTTGGAAAATAAAATACTACATACTTAAAAGCTTATAGCACCACTCCCTAAATTTCAGTTGTACTTGTGGATGGACAAAGTGCTTTGAGATTATCATGTGTAACCTCGAGAGCAAGGACGTGGTAGTAAATTTTGATGTGCCCCTATAAAACCAAGAAGTTTTTTTTTTTACATGATTACTGTCAAAATAATGTGCACTAAAAAGATATAATAGTCTCCAGTCACTGAAAATGAAAAATCCATCTGTCTGTGATTTATTTTCATGAATACTCCAGTGTATATCCACAAGGAAAAATTTATCCATTGCCAAATTACTTCAGTGAAATCTCCATTGTTGAAATGATTTGGTATTGAAACTAATACATGGTAGGTATTTACCGTAACTGTTGCTTCACTAAACCTCAAGTAAGTACCACAGTTAGAACAAAAAACTTTTTCCTTTCATTGCAATTGAAAGTGATGCACAAACTTCTTACTGCCTCATATATCTGCCATTAAACCTACATAAAGTATTAATAATGGCCTTTAAAATCAAATTTCTAACACTACTCATTACAGTACAAGCAGAGAATATCTCATCTCAGTTTACATGTACAGTCCCCAACAACAGTAAATAACTATCTGATGGTAAAGTGTTCCTTCTGGTAAGGCAAAATCATGTATATGAGCCTAGTCATTTATCATGGCTTACATCACGCCTAAAAAGGGGGACTGCTCACAGCATTTAGGTGTTTTGCTGCTAAGTAGTGAACACTGAGACTTTGTTGATACCTGCGGCATTATCAGGTAACAGTATAAGCATGAAAAGGCACAACAAGTACCAAAATAATGGAAACGATGTTCATAATGTTAAAACTAACCACTCATGAATCTGATACTGGATTTTTATGTTTTATTACCTAGCTACATGCCCCTTTCTCTCAAATTGAAAAGGGGCATGTGAATACGATGTATAACAACATCCAGTGCATCAACATTAACCAATCATGGAAGAAATTAAAACAATAGTGTCACACAACAAATTTGTAGCAACAAAATGTGACACATACTGCTCTTAAATTTATTACCCATCATGGTGCCTTTGTTGTGGCAATATGTATTTGGTTAACTGAAAGAAAATTTCAACTTATTCGTCCACTATGCATCGCTAAGGAAAAAACTCCAGATTTCTTTTCTAAGCATTTTTAAGGATATGAAATGTAAAGGAAGCTCAAGTTTCACTCTACAATTTCTTGCAAATTATGCAGATTAATGAAAGAGTGCATCAGTCCTCCCCAGTGTAAGCAGCAGATTTAAAATGAAAATTTTATCAAATGCCGCCCATATGTGAACTCTTGCTATGAACCTTACTTACATAGTATTTTTCTTTTTTTTTACATTTTAAGAAAGGAGTATTAGGTATGAGCCATATTCAATATATTTTACACAAGTACGGCATAAAGTCACAGAGATAGAAAAATAAGCACACCTGCATCAATCCAGATTCCGTCCAGCTGTACAAAAATCTCAGTAAATTCAACCTTCAACATGAAAAATTAAATGTATGTATAACAATGTAACACACTGTAACAGATGTGACATAACAGCAGCTACATAACATCAATGTCTATATACATTTACAATTTAACAATAGCATGCTACTTTTCCATACATCCACAAGGTAGAAGTGTTTTATGTTACCAGCATTTCCTTGCTCTACAATAACTGCTTCATTGCCAGAACTAATATGGAGCAGTACATAAAACTAATACTGTAGTGAACTTCAATATATTTTGAAATTGTACTGGCTTTACATTGCTTTATTTTCAATGGGAAAATAGGATTCTGCAAGCAGACACATCTCACTTCACAACATATAACTGCTGAGGTTCTTCATTTAAGACAGTCATAAATGAAATTCTGTATACATAGCTTCCATTTCTGAATTAAATGTAACAGTAATGAGCAAAAAGCAGTCACAAAATAAAGTGACATATATTCGTAACAGCCACACAAAATTCTGTTGCTAAAGACTTCTACAAATAATTATGAAATTGTACTTTGAAATAATATTTTATATACACATTTTACTGCAAGTGTGTTGGATCACTAGTTACATCTCAAGGGAATGCAGAGAGGTATCAATGAACAACAATTTATACCCAGACTTTCTGTGTTCATAAGTGTATAATCTTTCAGCAAACTAAGATAACAGAAAATATAGATTCTATGAATAAAGGTTTCTTGGATGATACTGAACTAAAAAGAATGAGTTTTTGTTTCTGCAACTATGAAATAAATCAGAACTGTCATGGACATATGCAGTTACTTCAATGATTTGATAAAATGAAATATTTACACAAAAAGTAATAAATTATCAATTATTTTACAAATTAAAAACAACACAGGGACTCGCATATCTACAATGACTGTTTTTACATGTAGAATATATTTTACTTCATTATGATGCTTCACTGGAATGGTTATGCTGAAGACAACAAAGCAGTTTTAACAGGAATCTCACATTTAGCATTTAAATTTTGGAATCCTTCTAACAAAAGAGTAAATACAAAATATATATTCATATATATACGCACCTTAAAACAAGTTAAACATTTATGGGCAAACATTTTTGTCTGCCTATCACATATGGCAGATGTAGAATTATTAAACCTAAAACTGGGAAATTAAGCAGGTATACGAGACGCATATCAGTCACCAGAAAAATACTTAATGTAATGAGTCAAAATATACTCTGCACATCGATATGGCCATTCACATTGTCTTTTTCACTCTTGATTCACACTTCGTATTTAAAAAAGTATTTAAAAATGTTTTACTTAAACACACTAGTGCACTGAATTACAAGTCCACCAAGCATTTCTAATTTCAGAAAACTATCAACTGAATAAATAATTCAATTAATATTACAGTAGCATTTCACTACAACAGATTTAAATATTACATCAGAATTTAAAAAAAATGACTAATTGTATCTTGCAGAACACTGCTGGCAGAAGTGTGACTTAATAAAAAGGTTGTTCGTGTATTTTTTCGCCAGATCACAGAAAATACCTTGTATTCCTTCAAGTTAAAGACACAGTAACACGAGAACCGGGTCTGCACATTAAAACAGTATAACACACACGCACACACATTTCATTTTCACATTAGTACAGGGCTTTAAATTTATGTTGAAGTAGTAGTGCTCGGTTTTTGATGGTTTCCATTCAGTTCACTCCACCGGGTCTCAAAAAATGAACGCATACTGTGACCAGCTTTTCCAACAGGAGAATCATCTTCATTGAATGTTTCACAGTTGTTAAAAATGAGCCTCACATCTGCACAAAATTCTTCACGAGATTTGTACCTGCAAAATTAATAATACATGAGTTTGACTTTCATACAATTCCTAACACAACGAAAATTGGAAAATTGACATCACTGCAAATCATGGCCCCACAACCACAATGAAAAGCTTAATATTCACTATAGTACAAATACCTGAAAAGAAAAATGAGCCACCACAGTAACAACACAAGTTGTAATTCAGCTCACTCTACTGGAATTACAATAGTCTAGTATCAACTGAAACACTAATTGTTATTTCAGTATGTCATGATTACTTACACTTTCTGTGGAATCATATGTGCATGTGTATGCTTGATCTAAATTTTCTACTTGCTACTTCCTCTCTCTCTCAAACTAATAGTTCAGAAAGCTAATGGTAGTTTCCTCTATTTTTATGTATGCTTATCAGCAGTATAAACAATTTTGCTTCCTGAAGGTAAGTGCTGATCAGCAATTCTCTCTCATAATTTTACTGTTCCCTCAAGTGCAAGTGATGTTTCTTGTACTTCAGGGCATTTTATTTCATCAGTGTGTATAAGGGCTAGGGTAGGGGGTGAAGTTACATGCACACACAGGTTCTTATTATGCATCCATTTTGAAATTTCTACACAAGTATTTATGTATATTTAAAATTGTATCTAAATGCATTATGAATATGTGCCCAGTACAAAATCTGTAAATCATATTCAGTATGACATCAAGAGAAGAAGAGGCCAATGCTAAATAGAATCACTGCTACTGATGACATGTACTTATGAACCAATGCTGAAAAAGTTGACAGAATGGAATTACACAGGATTACCAACATACTAGAAAGTTTCATCATCATAATCATCTGCTATAGTTACTATAGTCTTTTGGGCATGCAATGACTGGGATGCATTATGGTTTTATTAAGTTCCACATTGTCATACTGTGACAGAGAGAACTACTCTCAGATTCTACACACACATTCCTGCAGCAACAGTCACACTGAATATCCTGCAATACTGTCCACACAGAAACTCTACATGACAAATCAACAGCACATAAAATATAGAGTGTCATTTACTTTTTATCGGTGTTGACTATGGGTAGTTCTAGAGTACCACTCCCAGTCTCCAGGGTCTGCACTATGCAATTTTCATTTGACACCAAAACTGGCAAAACAGTGCAGTGTTAGGTCCAGCCTTTTGTGAATAACAGGGTACAGATACTGTGTACTCAAATCATGTGAGCAAGCAAGACTTGATGAATACTTTAAAGGGCGTTATTGTGTTCTATAGTGTATTTATTGACCAATATTTTTATTATCAGTGTTTATGTCTGTTCAGGTGTGACTGTGGAGTAAAGGTTTGGTACTACAAGTGCAGTAACGTGTTGTTTTCTTTAACTCTTGATTATAAATAACCGTCATACCACCTTAGCAAAAGGAACATCGCTTGGTTGTCAACTACATTTCATGTCAATGCATATTTTCAAATCTTTGTTTTGTACTATTTCTGCTGGATACACGACATTTACCGTGTTTACACTAAATCTAAAAATTCATGTTAAAAATAAAAATGAAAGTATGGATACCTAGTAGTCAGCACTGAGTTTATACATGTATAAATTTCTCAGCACTTTGTCACACAGGTAAAAGGGTGTCTATCTTTTCAACAATTACTTACATTTCTCCTAGGGTTTTTCATCATTAATAACCATATGAAGAACTGGAGAGACACAGGGCAATTAGTTTAGCAGATGGAACACTTTGATTACACTAGCTGTCTGAGTGAGAGTTATATGCAGGGTGGAGGTAACATGACGCCTCAGTAGATTTGATCACAATGAGATTATCATTTTTAGGCTCATGAGAACTCCATCTCCAAAGTTGTGCAAGCATTGAATTTTTATGGACAACCATGTCGATGATCTACCTAGACTGCCTTGATTCAATAAACTGTCAGTAAGAAATAACTGTCAAGAGTTCCAATAAGCTAGCATCAACAACAAATTGGCAGGCCATGGGGTAGCTGTTAGTGATCAGTTCCATTGCAAAGTACAACACATTAACACTAATGTTATGTCCTCACAGTATGTACAAAAGCCACTATCACACACCTCTGATAACTGAGTGCCACAGAGCACACAGACCAACTCCTGCACAGGAACACAACCAATGGATATTTGAAGCAAGAGGAAAGGCATTTCAACTGACAAATCACAATTTAAGTTGACACAAGTAAACCAGAAGCACATCAGATGGCAAAATTTGATTTGCAAGCTGTCTACAGTTCAGTTCCCTAGTTGTAGCTTCATACAGAGACTATTATATGGGATGATATAGTGCCACTGGTACATATGTCATAAACACTGATCAAGGGCATCATTTTGTTCACTCACAGCACCATGATAGGCACAATGCAACACAACAACCCACCCCATATCTATTTATATCACTGTAATTTAATGAACAGTCCACAGACACTTAAGTAAACATCCAGTGCTGCATCTATGGCATAGCCAACTACCTCTGCAACCAGACATACATCTGTGACTGGCAACTTGACAGCTCCAGTCATCCAGCATAAGTGCTGGCAAACCAGTACCTGCTGGTGCGTGCACTAGGTGTATGTAAACTTTCTGGACAATGACCAAAACATGGTCGCTTTTTGTACATTTTACCTCCTGCAGCTGCAACATCAGACACCAGTGTCACCACCAGCAGCAGCACTGCAACGACTGTAGCATGGCAATCAAGTTGTGCTCCATGCAAAAATCCTTTCACTTGCCTATTTAAAATACCACTCAACGACTAGCTCAGCATTCACTCAGTGTCCATTCTGAGCTCTATGCTGGCAGCACCCAGCTGCATCAGCCAGAGTTCATGGTGATCCTTCAAAGCCCATGCTCCAGCCTTTATGCTCTTCGCACTCAGTAGCTCATTCTATGCATCACACGTGGAACATCTTCTGTTAGCCATTCTGTGTTGAACCATACAACAGCCAGCACTTGTGGACTTGAACAGTTATTTGTCAAACGTTATCTCTTTCTGTGACTCACTAAAAAACTGTGGTTACTTGCCAAGTGTTGTCTCTTATTGTAGCTCACTAAAGAACGGGACAGTTACTTGCCAAGTGTTATCTGTTCTTTAGTGAAGTTGTCATCAACAAAATCAGTTCTTAGCTTACTTGGAAGCCAGTCTCTCTTCATGCACCATACACCAGTCACAACAGAATGTTTGTGCTTGGCTAAGGTTCTAGTTGGCAATTATGACTGAGGTTGTGATTACTGGGTACACAGTTATTTGTAATAATACTATAAATACTACAGGACTGGTGATGAGGGCAAAACTTTTCTACAATGCTTTTATTCCAAAACAAATTAGCAATAAGGATAAAACTCCTCTGCAATATCCTCCTTTCAACAGATCTGGCAATTTCTATCACTGACAACAAGTTCCCATGATTGCAGCATTACATTTTCATCATTGGCAATAAAGTTTCACTTCACAACATACATTTCTGTCATTGGGAACAAAGATTCCATCTTTGCGACATTGCATTTCCATTATTGGTGTCACTACATTCCTGTCTTTGGTGATGTTCCATGTTTGCCATGTTCCATTCTCTGTTGTTAGCAACGAGATTTTCAGATAGTTTGGACAAATCCTTGTACTGCTCTCCACGTGTATGGTACTTTTTTTCTCAATACACCCCAACATGGCATACTTCTACCTGGTTTTCTTGCACCCATGCAACAGAATGCCTTTCTGGTGCCTCTGCTTGGTCATCTCTCTGGGACTCCTGAAGCTGGTGGCTCCATGTGTAGTCACACAGTCAGGCACTGGATAGCATCACTGCAGCACCAGGGGTGCCTAGCAGCTGTCCCCAGTGTGCCTCCAGGGTCAAATACCTGCATATGGCACCACAACACACCAGAGAGATTATCTCTGCTTTTGGGCAAGCATCTTAAGTGGTAAGATTGGCAGTTTTACTTGTGAAATGAAGGCAGAGCTCACCATCTGTAGCATCATCGATGCAACTGATTGCGAACCATTGGCACAAAGCCAAATGGAGGGTCTGAATCAGAGGTCCAGATGGTTCTGAAACTGCATAAGCTGCAGAATCCTTGACTTGCATCACAGGGTAGTGTATCAGGTCCCATTGCAGAAGTCAGGAGTCTCTCAATGCAGGGTGTGGCTGAGATCTGTAGAATGGACTGGATGGTTCTTTATGTTAGAGGGTCTTGGAAATTACAGAAAGGGCATTAGTCTAAAAGGGTGCAGGGCAAACACAGGATGGGGGTAGACCCAGCAGAGGTTGCTATTGTAGCTGTAAATTGTCGTGTCTGGAAAGGACCAGAGCTCCAAGTGCTAACAGAAATATCTGAAGCTCAAATTGTTATAGGTACAGAAAGCTGACTAAAACTGGAGATACATTAAGTCAAAATTTTTGCAGAGGAACTAATGGTGTTCAGGAAGGTAAATTAAATAATATTGGTGGTGGAGGGGTTACTGCTGTTAAACGTAGTTTACCACGTAGTGAAATTGATATAGATAGTTCCTGCAATTCAGTATTGGTCAAGGTTATACTTGCCAACTGAAATAAATTAATAACCAATTTTACTGAAACCCTCCCCCCCTCCAACCAAATTCATGCGATTCAGTTGCTGTGCAGTTCAACGGAAGTTTGCACTCAATTCAAGTGGGTACCCCCTCTCATAGTATCATAGCTGGTGGTGACTTCAATCTACCCCCAATGTGTTGGCGAAAATACATCTTCAAAGCCAGTGGCAGCCATAAAATATAGTCCAAAATTGTATGGCTTTCTCTGAAAAACTATTTTGAGCAATTAGCTCATGAGCCCACTCAAAGTGTAAATGGTAGTGAAAACATACCTCACCTCTTAGCAACAAACAATCCTGAGCAAATAGAGGGCATCATTACAGATGCAAGGATTTGTGTCCACATGGTAGCTGAAGCAAGACTGAAAGCAGATAAAATTTCACTGGAACCTTCCTAAGAGACAGTCTCCACTTATTCCAAACTGCACGTGTATAGACCAGATGTGGCTCAAATTCAGAGAAACAGATAAATAGCAGTTGAGAGATATATATCACATTAATTAATGAGAGATGGTCCTCATCCCCCACAGGGCACAAAACAGGTCAGAACACTGCTGTGGAAGCAATGTACAAAGCACGTCTAGTTTAAAAGAATACAAAATCTCCAAGATTGTCAATGTTTTACTGAAGCTCAAAATTTAGCACAGGCTTCAATGCGAGAGACTTTACGCAACAGAATGCTATCTCAAAATCTGGCAGAAAATCCAAAAAGATATTGGTCATATGTAAAGTACACCAGTGACAAGACAATCAACACCTTCACTGTATGACAGGAATGGTAACGTTACTGATGACAGTGCCACTAAGTCAGAGTTACAAAACACTGTTTTCCAAAATTCCTTCACCAAAGAAGTTGAAGTACATGTTCCAGAATTCAAATTAAGAACAGCTGCCAATGTGGGTAGCTTAGAAGGGTATATCCTCACTGTAGTAAAGCAGCTTAAATAACTTAATAAATTAAGTCCTCCAGTCCAAATTGTATATCATTTAGGTTCCTTTCAGCATACTTAACAATCATATACAACCACTCGTTTGTTGAAAGATAGGAACCTAAACACTGGGAAGTCGCACAGGTCACACCAATACCCAAGAAAGGGCATAAGAATTAGCCACTGAATTAAAGACTCATATCACTAACACTGATTTGCAGTAGGTTAGCAACCATATTTGCCTGAATATAAGACAACCCTGAATATAAGATGCCCCCCTTTTTTTAGAGGCACCTTGAGAGAAATGTATTTTTAACATATTCTGACTAATTAAAATTACAAACTATTTTATTGACAAAAAGCATCTGCCAAAAAAGTTAGCTTTACCTATTCTAAACTTATGATATTTATTGACTGTCTACATTTTGATAATATTAGGAAAAATAAAACAAACGAAAAGAAATTGTTTACCTTAATTTTTGGACCATTTCCTTAGCTACCTTTTTTGCTTACTGATCCTGTAGTCTGTGGTACCACTATTTTTAATCACCACCACCACCACCACCACCACCACCACCACCACCAACAACAACAACAACAACAACATCCTAATAACACAGCTAGGAAATTTATATCTTCATTGTCACAAATATTTGTCAACTTCTTCCGAATATGTTGCCACTTATAAGTTTGTCATTACGGTGGGACCTAAGAACACAACTGTTTTTTTCTGAATACATATCAGATTTTGCTTCTCCACTGATGTGGAAATGCCACAATATCTCATGCTTCCAAACATGTCACCTGCCTACCACTCCTCATTGGCTGTGTAGAACTAACTGACACATACCCTTTCATTCACATCATTCCACAATGAGCATTAACACTGCAGCAAGAAACTCATTAGTATGCCACTGGCTCCTATCTCGAGTTTTACAATCACACGGAAATGAATACTATTGTTGAGCATATGTCCAACTTTAAAGTCAGTTTGATTCTGACTACAATTGGACTCAGGCAAACTGCAGTTCACATGTGGTAGATGTTCATAAAAATCCAAAGAATGTGGTATAGATTCCTATAGTCAGCAACATGACAAAATTTGCTGCTCGCTCACCGCTCCTCTCCCTGCAATCATCATAGCTCTAAGCCAAGCTAGTGTCACCTTCCCCTTCCAAACCTTCCATAGTGGTGGGCTTGAGCAACTGTGAAAAGCAGTCTGCAATATCTTCTAGTGTGCAAGTCATGTTTAAAAACACCATAAATAAAAGATCACAATTCTAATTGAGTCCCATTCTCAAACTTTCACTCATCCTGTGATCTAGTGAGATCTGTTGGTAATATCTCCACAATGGGTCTTGCCATGGCAATTTGTTCTCACAATAACAGTTACAGGCAATTTAATATGGTTTATTTCTTTTGCTAGACATTTCATTCTGAACTACTTTTCCTTCTTGTTTCATCTGAATTTTACCATCATGTTCTAAAGCTGATTAAAAGCTGTTAACATTTTTATCTTGTTTTCTAATATGTGAACAGTGACTGAATTTCTCATTTGCAATCCACATAGTAAATCATTGCAGTCTCTCACAACTAAATAATATGTGGGTCTGGCTTCTGAATCAACTAATGTTTTTTGCAGGACAGCATTTTTGTTTTTGAATGTTACCTTTACTAAAGAAGCAGAATTAATGTTTGTATATGGTATCCATATGTACGAGAATTTTTTATTGCAAACATGCTTAAATACCAAAGTTTGTAAGATGATAGAATTTAATGCCATTTCCTCCCGTGTTTCACAAAACTGTCAAATTTTAATCAGAGTAATAGACTTGTTGTGGCTAGTTCATAGTTTCTCGCATATCTTTTGCACTAATGCCATGCAAGTCAATGTCAGTAATTGTTTGAGCAGTGTTGATACTGCATCAAGCGCTTTGGCATACTGGAAATCTCAAGCCTGTTGGGACATGAGTATCATTAAATTCTCCTCCAAATTCTTCAAAATAAATCTGGATGTCGCCTCAACAGCCAAAGCTTCATCTCTAAATGTAAGACAACCCCAATATATGAAGACTATCCCTATAAACTCTGCTAAACAACATAAAAATGCTGACCTCAGCAGTATTAGTTTATAATTTGCAAATATAAGACACCTGTATGTTTCACACGATGAGTTTGGAAAAAAATAATGTCATCTTATAATCTAGTGAATATGGGTATCTCTAAGAAAATGATTTATTGACAAATAATCAGCTCAAATTCAGAAAATATCATTCTTGTGAAACACAACGAGCTCTTTATTCACATGAAGTAATGAGTGCTATCAACAGGGGATCTCAAATGGATTCCATATTTTTAGATGCCCAGAAGGCTTTTGACACAATTCCTCACAAGGAACTTATAATCAAACTACATGCTTATGGAATATCATCTCAGTTTTGCAACTGGATCCATGATTTCCTGTCATAAAGGTCACAGTTCTTAGTAACTGATGGAAAGTCACTGAGTCAAACAGATGTGATAACTGGTGTTCTCCAACGAATTGTTATAGGTCCTCTACTGTTCCTAATCTATATGAATGATTTAGGAGAAAATCTGAGCACCCCTCTTAGACTGTTTTCAGGTGATGCTGTTATTTTGAGTTGCAAAATGATTTAAATAAGATTTCTGTATGATGCGAAAAGTGCCAGTCGACTGTAAATAATGAAAAGTGTGAAGTCATTCATTCACATGAGTAGTGAAAGGAATCTGCTAAATTTTGGTTACACAATAAATCACACATATATAAAGGTTGTAAATTGAAGTAAATACTTAAGGATGAAAATTGTAAATCACTTAAACTGGATCTATCACACAGATAATGCTGTGGAGAAAGGTAAGCAAAGACTGCAGTTTATTGGTAGAATGCTTACAAGATGCCACAGGTCTCCTAAAGAGACTGCCTACACTACACTGATCTGTTGTCTTCTGAAGCACTACCTTCCGGTATGGGATATACATCAGATAATATTGACAGAGGGCATTGAAAAAGTCCAAAGATCAGCAGCTTGTTTTGCATTATCGTGAAATAGGGGTGAGTGTGTCACAGATATGATGTGCAAGCAGGTGGGTCATTAAAACAAATGTGTTTTTCATTGTGCCAGGGTCTTTTTTACAAAATTTCAATCACCAGCTTTCTCCTCTGATTACAAAAATAGTCTGTTAGGGCCCACTTGCATAGGGAGAAATGCTCATTTAATAAAATAAAATAAATCAGAGTTCACACAAAAACATTTAAGAGTTCATTTTTCTGGGGCTATTTGAGAGTGCAACGGTAGAGAAATAGCTTGAAGATGGTCCAATGAACCCTCTACCAGGCACTTAATTGTGAACTGCATTGTAGTCATGCAGATGTACTACAGGGTGACTAACTATGGTATTTTCATCAGACACTCTCATGTGGCACCCCTTGTTCTGGTTGTCTTGCAAACATTTAACAGAATGCCTCATTTGACACCATCTCACAACCTCACAGCCCATACGCTGGAGTCAGGGTTGTAGCCACCATACGTTCCCCACACCCTGGGACATCCTCTATGTCAAACCAGGGGAGGCACCTCTACCACATAGATTCCTATCAACAGTGCTTTCCAGCATTGCGTGACATTGCCATCCTTCCCCAAGATGGGTAGTCGGAGGGTGGGGGGAGGGGGGCAGGCAAGTTCTGCTGCCAAGAGTGAACCAGCCACCATGTACTAGCACCACGACAAGCACCTTGACGCACCAGCCCCATGACACAATGCACTGACACTAAAATGACTCCTCCATCTCTTTTCCGAAGAGGGAAGGGGATGAACAATCTACAGCTGTTATTGAGATGGCTCTGCCATCACATTCCAAAGGTGGAAGGGAGGGCACATCTGTGGCAGTTCGCTGACTACTTCTCAAATCAGATGTCCGTCTGTTACTGGTGTATCAACAGGCTCCAGTAGCCTAACCTACATGCCGGCAAGCCAGTACTGACTGGTACATGCACCACATGTATGGGAACTTCCTGCACAATGGCTAGAATATGCTGGCTTATTGTCCACATTCTCTTCTGCAGCCACCACACAATGCACCAGTCTCACAACCAGCAGAGAAAGCCACTATGACCATAATGCTGCAATAAAGTCACATGCTACTCACAGAATTCCTTCTGCCTGCCTATTTAAAACATCACTCAATGACTAGTTCCACATTTGCTCAGCATCTACTCTGGGATCTATGGCAGCCATGCCCAGTGGCATCAGTCAGAACACATGCTTTTCCTTCCCACCATCCCTCAACATACTCTCCAGGCTTTATACCAGCTGTGCCCACCCCACTGTGTACCATGGCTTGTGGATTTCAACAGAGTTACTTTCCAAGTGTTATCTATTTTTGTAACTCACTAAAGAGCAGTGGTTATGTGCTGGGTGTTGTCTCTTCTCGTAACTGACTAAGGAACTGTGGAGTGTTTACTATGTTGTCATCAATGAAATTTGTTCTTTGTCTATTGGGAGCCACTATGTCTTCAAGCACCACACATTGGTCGAAACAAAATGTTCACGCTCCGTGAGAGTTTCATTTGCTGATTAGGACTGGAGTTATGTCACTGCTATTATGATTGCTGAGTACATGGTTATTTGTAGTAAGACTATAGTACAACATCTAAAAACTAAACCCCACCTGAATAGGCCATGAAGGCCCAACAGTATTGACCACCAACCATATTATCCTCAGCCCACAGGCATCACTGGATGCGGATATGGAGGGGCACAAGTGCAACATCTGGTCCACAAAATCATATGATTTCAGTTCTAACGAGTACTTCTGGTCATGTTGTGGAGCTTCCTCCAGCCACTCTCTGAATTATGGACAGTTGCTGAGCAAGAATGGATCAGAATGGCTCTCAATAATTTAGCATCTTGCAGAGTTCGTGCCACAATGATGCTTCTGTTAGCATGATGAACAATCTGCTAAACACTATTAATTCAATTGCTCATTCTTAGGCAACATAAACTAGAAAAAAGAAGGTGAGGATCTTCGCTGAGACAGGGTCCACAGCAGTGATTGATAGGTTAAATGATTTAGTGCTGCCTGCAGCTGTTGTTTTTCCTGAATTGGATGTAGGATTGTACAGTGTCGGTCTTAGACCATTATCATGTATCTACAAACTGGAAGCACCGTACATTCATTGTATTAGCAATCACTTAAGAATTACACATAAAAAAAATTCAGTTTTTACGATACGCCAGGAAAATATAACTTAGTGAACAAAAAATTCATTGATGGCACATTATGCCATAAAGCTCTCTGCTCCTGCATACATTTAATTAGTGTCCACCATATTGGGCTTATGGGTGCAGGTGTCATAATTGTCACAAAATTAGAAGCATTAGCCCTATTAGTATAGGAACATGTCGCTGTTTTAAAAACTACACACATTTCACATCCCATCACACTCAATACACACATTATGGCCGCAAAAGGTTCAATGTGGACATGTGACTACCACATAGCTGTTGCAAAGGTCTTATTCACAAATATACAAAGTCGGTACACTCAATATATATAGATGGTGCACATGAGTGTTATTCGACCATGTAGGCATAAAAGTGGTAAAATAGATAAAATTAAAATAAAGCCAAGGTGTGTAGTTTACCAGTCAAATAATTAAAATGTTAAAAACTGTGTTGTTAAGTTATAAGATGAAAGAAGGCTAAGAAAATAATAAAACTGCCATAGTTTGTTATTATAAAGCTATATGGTCCCCCCTTATCGTGGCCACAAGAGCCTATCACCACGGCAATGACTGTGTGTCCAATAGCCTTGCAACACTGTCACAGAATGGGTGCAAAATTGTCTAGAAATTTCCCATTTCACAGATCTTTTTGTCTATTTACAACTCTACATGACTTGTTCCTTAAAGGTGTATAAATCTCCTCTATCATGTCCATGACTTTACCTTCCTGTACCTTATGCAAGATCTGTAGTGATTCACTAATAGAAGGTACTTTGTGGTTGGAGCTTTTAAGAGAAGAGCAAAGGTGGTGGTTTACCATCACTTATTGTAGTGTGCTCTTTAGACCAGACGCTAACATTCCTTTCCATTTGCCCAATATGAAACTGAGAGTAATCCACATAGTTAATTTTATATATTCCTAACTATGAAAAAGGTTCCTATCTATGTGGCATATGTCTCAATCACCATTCTGTTATTGTTCAAGTAACTTGTTTTCAAGATGTGCCCGCTTACCAATGGGACTAGCATTTCTAATTTTATGACAGTTACGACACCTGCTCTCATAATCGCAATAATGGTGGGTGATGTTTAAATACACACAGGACCAGAGACCCATAGAGCGTAATGTACTCTCAATAATTTTTTTTCTAAAATAGGTTACATTTCCCTAGCATATCCTAAGATTTGACATGTTTTTATGTTTAATGCTTAAATGACTGCTAATACACTGGATGTATGGTGCTTCCTTTTTGTAGATACTTGATAATGGTTTAAGACCAAAATTGTAGAAACGTACAGCCCATAAAGGACAAATGGCAGATACAGACAGTACTAAATCATTTAAATAAAGAAGAAGTTGCTGAAATTGACAAAAATGGTCAAAATAAAAGTATGAGAAACATATGGACAGGCATGGTTTGGAAGGTTACAGAACAATCACCTAAAACCACATGCACATCTAACAGAGAGAAAAAAAAGAAATACATAATACTTAATCCACTACAAACCAAAAACCAATGTACAAAGACCTAAAATTCTGAAAGAAGGACACACACACACACACACACACACACACACACACACACACACACACACAGTCTTCTCTGTCCCACTCTGGTTGGAGCTACAAGCTACAGCCCCCAGTGACAACAGTGCTGCACCTGCAGTCAGACTGGGATGGAGGTGTCTGTGGTCCAGTGTGTGAAAATTGAATAATATCCAACATCCTACTTTTAAATATGCCTCCCTCTATGCAGTGAGTAGCAAACTATCCTAATCACATTTTTGTTATTACAGATTTTCCATTGTTACAGCAGAGAATAAAATTCCAGGGTATATATAGGTACCTGTTGAGCTAGTGTTGCAAAATGTGTTAAGCATGTTCAAGGAACTATTTCTCTCTCCTGTCCTTCATACGCCATTTTTAAATGATAACAAATCAAATCATCAAAAAACACTTTATGTATGAAATAAATGTATAAACTCAGCCAGGAATTAATACTAACTTAACATTAATTCCAAACACATATCCGACATCATAAAGTAGTGCAGTAATTACAACTTACGTTGAATCCTGGAGCTTCCGCTTGATTGTGCTCAAGTCCATTGGATTCTTTATAATTTTTCGATACGTTGGGAACTGTTTAGTGTTCACTGGCAGCAAAAATGGCCATGCCTCATCATGTGCCTCTAAATCCTCAAGCAGGACTCGACATGGATTGAGATCCTTGGCAACCTTTTTACTTGATGAACCACTACTTTTGTCCTTCTTGCTCTGACTTGTTGTATTTTGCGTTGTTTGAGGTGGAGAAGCATTTGGAGCTACAGATGAAGTATCTTCAATCGGTGCAGCTGGAGTTGCTGGTGGACTGTGAAAAACATCAACAAAATTTTATATGAGTTATAAGACATACAATTAGCAACAAAGCATTCATTCAACATATTGCTCATGAAAAGCTTACTATAGAATTTGAAAATAATCAATTTTTGATAATATAACATAACTGGATATATACAAATCTACTCATCAAGTAACAGCAGGAGAACACACATATAAAAAAGATTTTACTTATGCGAGCTTTCGGAGTCCATGGTTCCTTCTTCTGGCAGAAGAGCTGGAGGGGAAGGAAGAGGAGTGAAGGTAAAGGAACTGAGAGCTTTAGGAAAATGGGCAAAGTTTGTAAAAGTCACCCAGAACTCTAGGTCAGGGGAGACTTACCCACACGGGATGAGATGGAAAGTCTTTTCATTGCGTCCAGTTAAGTTTCTCCTGGCTCTATCCCTTTTCTTAAAGCTCTCCAGTTCTTTTCCCTTCACCCCTCTTCTTCCCATTCAAGCCTTCAGCTGGAAGAAGGAGCCATGTGCTCCAAAAGTTTGCATAAGCAAAACCTTTTTTTTATATGTTTTCTTGCCGCCACTTGGTCAGTAGATTTTTCATCTATCCAATTACATTACTACATAATTTGCAATAAAAAGTTTATTACTACTGCTTACTATTTAGTTCAAACATCATGATGGTAAAGTGAAAAGCACTCAGTCTGTCACAAAGATGGCACTGATGTAAATAATTTTTTTTTTCCTTGTTATGTTGGTAGATGTTGTACTATACCCCATGTCAACTATCAACTTCATCAGCAAAATAATTTTGTTTGTATGGTTTTTTTATAAAGTAATCAAAATGACTATATTTTATTTGGATGGATAACTAGGAATAGCATATATTTGTTCTAGACTATTTATAACTTAAATAAATTATTTCAGAATTGCTGAAGGTTTATAACAAGTCTCCTCCATTTTCAGCACTTCATAAATGAGCAGCTCAATTGAAACTTGGGTCATGCTTCTCTTAAAGATGATCCATGTGAAGGATAACCCAAAACTACAACCACAGAAAAACACAGTGAGTAAGTTCACAATTTGGTTTGGTGATTTGTGATTAAAGAAGAATAAAACAATAATCATATCAGATAAAACAGAGCAGCATATTTTATGTGAAAAATTAACTATGAAAAAGTTTTGTCAACACTGATGCTGGCCTTCTTGCATGCTGACCAAAAGTAAATGCAAAAATGGAGTTCTCTGCAACTAAAACCATTGGTTGGAAACTGATGCCACTGGAACAATGAGGGCAAAGTTGATTTCATCTGATAGAACAGTTATGGCTTATGTTTTTATGTGATTAAAACATTGGACAATGTCTATTTACCTAAAAGAGACAATGCCAAAAAATAAATGCATTTTGATACATATAAAAGAAACAGTCTTTCATTTCCAAGCTGAAAATTTGTAACCTTGTTCCTATACCATACATAAAATTCCTGCACAGATTGTGTGTTGTATTTGATGTTCTCAACTAACAGTAGTGTATTTTTTTATCAGCAAGCAATTACAGATCATCCTCATTGTGCAGTTAACAGTAGTTGCAAAATCTGCACTTCATTGCACCAAGATTTAGTGGATTCTTTTTAATTTGGGGGTTAGTTGAAAATTATTTAGTTGGTCACCAGCAGAAAAATAGATTATGCCATGTATACTGGTACATCTAAGTACTCTTTCCATATTTTTCATTTAGTATTATACTTTTAAACCTTTTAGAGTGAAAATAAATTTAAGCTTTCAAGCTACCACCTATTCAAATTTAGAAATTTTCTATTTTTATGGCCTGACTACTTAGGCATCACAACTTACTTCATTAAAGCTTTGCCTCTCAGGTTGAGTTCATTTTAATAAAAATCTTTACAACTAGTGAACTCTTACTCTTTGTCAAGGACATATTAATCCCCTCTACTCAGATGATCTATCAAGGCAGATACTATTGTACACCATTCTTAATCAATCCTAATCATTTATTTCCCTATAATTTTAGTGGATTTATATGGCTTGTCACAAAATTAGTCTCAGAAGGTGCTGTATCCTGCTACAGGTGCACGGGAATGTGAGTGCGCTGAGTGTAGTGTCACTGCACATGTGTGCTTAAGTCAACCTATTGTATAGTAACCAAGTAATACACGAAACTGATCCAAGTAACACAATTGTGGCTTCAATCATAAACCTCTGAACAATAATGGAAATAATCTCTCATGACTCCACACATAACAAGACAAATGAATGTAAATGAACAACAACACCTGATGGTATTTCAGAAAGTTTTGGCATTGTTTTGTGGTTGAAAATGATCACTGGATTTGTTTAGTGCCATTGGCACTACAGGAAAGGACAACAGTGTAGTGCATTTTTTCATGTCCACTTGTTTTTATAATTACGGTTTTAGCACCTTTCATGGCAACAGTTCTCTTACTCGGCACATCAAATGTCAGAAGTTGCAACATAAGCAATAAACAGAAAGTTGCTGTGCATTAATCAGAATAACTGATGTGAGCAGTACATACTAAAAGAACATAGTGAGAGTGAGTCAGCTCTACTCCGCACATACATAGGCACAAGTAGACAACACAGCGGGGACTGTGTCGTGTCCACACTTCCTACAGGGGCCTGCACTGATACAGTTGGCAGTCATTTTAAGTATGCATGCACAGGGACACTACACTCGGCACACTCAGACTTACGTGTACTAGTAGCAGGATAGGGCAAACGGGAATGGGGAAATGGCTCACCATTTAATGGAACTGATACTCAACCACAGACGTGCATTGATAAGCTGATTAAAACTCAATGAATCCTTTGAGAAGGCAAAGGTCAACTTGAGTAGCAAGCAGAAAACTTTATTTCATGAGGAACCACAGCCAAAATCCTATAAGATGTTTCCCTCAAAATGGCAACGTCCTATTAAAATTACCTATGCTCTATTTAACTGAAGGTAACGTGCTCCTCATATCCTCCCATAATTAACATCATTTAAATATTCCTACTGGTTCTTTTGCACTGTAGGGTGAATATTTTATCAAAGCACATTAAGAATATGGTATGGCAACCATTTGTTATGAATTAGCACTGAAACATTCATAAAGATTTGGAGACTAGTCCAAAAATATCTAATACTAGCACATTTCATTTTCTTAACAATATACTATCCTTTCAAATGATTGCTATTTGTTTAGATTTATTCATTGGAGATGGTGTTATAAGTGGCTGTTACTTGTGTAAAACATGGCAAAAACTACATAGAGTCACAAATTTTTATTTTTATTCAAGATGCACAATTTAATTAGAATCCTGAGAATCTTACTGCTGTATTTCATTAATATTTGTAAGCGGTAATTTCCATTAGTAATGCTAATCGTACACAGGTTTGTTACAAGTCAATACAGTTGCCATGACCTTTTTATTTATTTATTTATTGTTAAAGTTATTGACTTGTTCTGGAAACTGTAGCATAAAATTCATGCACAAAGAAATTAAAGCCTTTAAATTCCACATTACTATGATTTTCTTATGTATTTTAACGTTATTATTCCATGTACACATTATAAATGCATAAACATGCCAAACAATAACTGAGTAGAAATATATTACGTTATTTTCAGTGTTGATATGTTGCTATTGATAAGATGAAAGCTTCCTACAGATTTCAAAGATTATTTGTATGCTGTACACGCATATGATTATTAGAATAATTTCATGTTCATCACCAAGTTTTGGTCAGCAAAAAGAGAGATGGTGGAACACAATTCACGGTTACCAAATTGTGGACCAGATAAAATTCCTACACATGAGTTTACAAGAATAATGTCTTCTCTCACTCCAGACCATGACCGTTTTATCGACTGAGGCGCTTGTTTGATTTTATGTTGCTTTAAAGCTCCCTTCGGCATGAATTCCTGTAAGGTTTCATCCATCATCCATTTGTTCCATTCCTCTCCCATACACTTTAAATAGTTTATTTATCAAGACATCAAAAGGTCACAATCCACTCAGAATAACAGCATGCTCTGTATTTCCCTGTCTCAGTTTCTCTTTCAGGGAATTTTTCAAATGACTACTAAACTGATCATGCACAAGAAGAGAACTCTTCTTCAATAAAGCACCTTTTCTTCTCTCCCCCACTCTGTTAATCCACAATTCTATACCAGCTTCATCCATCCCACCCTTGTAACATACATGAACAACATCAGACAGTATTTCAGAAGGTTTTGGCATTGTTTCGCACCTGAAAATTATCAGTGGATTAGATTTATTACCATCAGCACAACACAAAATAACAACAGTGTAATGCATTTTTTCATGTCCACTTGTTTTTATAGTTACAGTATTAGCACCTGTCATGACAACAGTTCTGTTACTCGGACATTAAATGTAAGAAGAGTTTTGTCCACGTTCGTTATTTGGCTTATTCCACACTGGTTTTCTTTTGATGCTGAATAATAAAGCAACGGAAAGATAATATTTTCTCTTCATACCCTTTTGGAATTTTCTGAGCTATTTTGGTTTTAATTTGCAGGCTAAGTCAATGATGCTTCATAAACCTGTATCACCAACCAACTCCACCCTTGAAGTCATTTAAGTTGCACTGTAGCACTAGCTTACGAGTGTGGATAATTTTTGTATGAAGTTCAATGCCATTTTGATGGTGTCCTTGAATCCATTTCAATATGTCATATTGCAGTTTTGGCCATTTTGCACCCAATCCTCTATTTGCACAGTTAATCTTCCTCATTTTTTTCAGTTCTTCTTTACTAGTCCACCAATTATGAATGGTTCTTTCCATTGGTGGAGGGCCAAAATGCTGCTCAGCTCCTCTGTTTCCAAGTTGTTCTGCATATGCTATTACTTTCAATTTTCGAAACTAGCTACATATGAAAATATTGTACATTACCAATAACACAGATCACTTTCAATCCAAGTTCACTCGGACCGTACATTGCAATGACACTTCATAGGCTAGACAATGTTCTGGGTTTGTGATGGCAGTGTGGGAGGGAAACAGTGTTAGCAAGCTTGTGAATCCCTGCAACTCGTGTTCGTTGCATCGGTGCACTGCTGCTGCCAGTTGAATCCAGTGTTGCCAGATAGAGACAGGTTTCCCATGGCATAAAATATTTGACCATTTTTAAGACTGGTGGGAATTTTAAATCAAACACTGGACATTTTTATATTAATTTTGAATATAAGATGCACCTGAATTTTGGAGGCAATTTTTTGAAGATATAAGTGCACTTATAGTCTGCATAAGACTCCCAGCCATTAGTCAAGAAGGGTAGACAATATATGTTTGTACAAGGCTTCACTGTTGCCATTATTTTTATTCTATACTCTTTCATAATATCCCTAATACAATAAGATACTACACGACACCACATGGAGTCAGTTTTCAGCTACCTCCGTGGACAATGATGTGATAATACTGGGCCATGACCATAGTTCAATGATGAGCATGGGACTTTTATTTAGCCCTTCATTTAAATCTGCACATTTAACTGATGTTGACTATGAGGATAAGATGAACTAAAGTTGTTAAGTACTGCCTGTCATATTTGTATCTAAGAATTCCTTTATGTCAATATTAAATTTATTTGTACTCTGCCTGGTATTTAAAGTGAATATTGTTCAGAAAATAAGTGCAAATTGTTAAAAATCTCTGTCGCTATTCAACGAGAACATATCTGTATTGGTAAATGCAACTTCCATTACTTACAGCAGCCTAAACATTATGGAACAAAGAAAACGATGGTCATTTAACCCATGCTAATTTAATTTGTTTCATATGAAGGAAATATTATATTATCTGTCCCATTGGAAGGACTTTTCCCTTGTTAAGTGTTCAACTTCAAAGTCACTATCCATCCCATTCTTTTCATCCATATTTCCAAAAATATTAGGAAAGTTAAATATGGCTTTTATTACAGAAGTTTATTCTGGTCCTGGCAGAAACAAACTACATTAAGCATGTCCAACCAAAGTATTTGCAAACAGTGCAAAAATTCATATTTAACACATTTGTCCATGTGTGGTGTATGCTATGATCAACTGTCAGTTCAGTTGTTTAATTACCTTAGATAAAGATATACCTACTTTGCAAGTGCTCTGGTATACAAAGAAAAGTGTCTGTAACAAGTGTTCCTTTGAAGATTATACCTTTAATGATACAGCAAAAACTTGCAAGTGACAATTGTGATACTGAAAATCAACAGGGAGAGAAGGTGGGAAACTTGGAGCCACTATAAATTAAATTAACTGTTTTATATAATCAAGACAAACAAACAAAAGGATGAAGTCACAACTTAATTAAGTTTAAATGAGAACATAATAAGATTCACAGTTATGCAGCCACTATACCATAGTCATATTATGAGAGACATTTTAAGGTTAAGTAAATTATTCTCTTTTATGTCAATCTATTACATAAAATCATTGTGAAATAACTTACCTTGCTGGAACATGGTCACTACTCTCACTTTCGCGTGGTTTAGAATGGCCACCTGAACGACGGCCGCTGTTTCGCTTCTTTGGTTGTTTTGACTGACAAGTTGGACAGAACCACTTCCCTCGTGGAACCTACATGATTTTTCACAATAGATTTTTAGTCATTTAAGTAAGTGTATGACACCTTTCATATTACAGTTTGATGCTTGTTGTACAGTATATATAATTTAAACTTGTAGACTATCTTACCTTACTTAATACAGGCTGAAGACAATCCGTGTGGTATGCTCTAGGACATACATCACACAATACAAGATTTTTGCCCGTCTTTTTTCCACATACTATGCAGTTTCGTTCCCCTGTTGCTTTATTCATGCATTCAAAGCAGTACCTGTGATAAAATAAAAACAATTGTAGCTAAACAATAATTGCATGGATGTACTTTTATACAAAAATGTTATCTCACAGTTACTTGTAAATTATAATTAATTAAGTATAAAAACTCTTCTGTATGTGACATTTAAACATATTCAGTTTGCGAGCATTCCTCAGATTTGACTCATCAAGACATACAAGTTACGAACTGAGATTCACGTGGAATTAAATATCAGTGTTGCATCATGGAGTGTTGTTGTTGTCGTCGTCGTCTTCAGTCCGAAGACTGGTCTGATGCAGCTCTTCATACACGTCTATCCTATGCAAGTCTCTTCATCTCTGCATAACACTGCAGCCTACATCCATTTGAACGTGCTTATTGTAACCGAGCGGAGTGCCGCAGTGGTTAGACACTGGACTCGCATTCGGGAGGACGATGGTTCAATCCTGCGTCCGGCCATCCTGATTTAGGTTTTCCGTGATTTCCCTAAATCGCTCCAGGCAAATGTCGGAATGGTTCCTTTCAAAGGGCATGGCCAACTTCCTTCCCCATCCTTCCCTAATCCGATGAGACCGATGACCTCACTGTCTGGTCTCCTTCCCCAAAACAACCAACCAATTTGCTTATTGTATTTAATCCCCAAGTCCATCCATTACCAACTGATGATTCTTGGTACCTCAGGATGTGTCCTATCAATTAATCTTTTATTTTAGTCAGTCTGAGGCATAAAGTTCTTTGTTCCCCAACTTGATTTATATCTCATCATTAGTTATTCAACCTATCCACCTAATATTCAACGTTCTTCTGTAGCAAAACATTTCAAAAGCTTCCATTCTCTTATTGCCTGGACTGTTTGTTATAATTTATGTTTCACTTCTGTACAAGGCTACACTCCAGGTAAATATGTCTCCCTTCATGGATTAGGTGATAACACCTGTTCCAGTCAACAATATCCCGCCATCTCTTCCATGGTCTTGCCCTCATCTACATCTAGATGACTACTCTGCAGTTCCCACTTACATGCCCGGCAGAGGGTTCTTTGAACCACCTTCAGACTATTTCTCTACCATTCCATTCTCTAACAATGCATGGAAAAACTGAACACTTAAATCTTTCTGCATGAGTTCTGATTTCTCTTATTTTATTATGAAGATCATTTCTCCCTATGTAGGTTGGCAAGAACAAAATATTTTCAAATTCAGAGGAGAAAATTGGTAACTGAATTTTCATGAAAACATCCTGTCGCAATGAAAAACACTTTTGTTTTAATGAATGTCATCCCAAGTTGGTTGTCACATCCATGAAACACTCTGCCTTATTTCATGATAATGCGAAATGAGTTGCCCTTCTTTGAACTTTTTTGATGTCCTCTATCAATCTTATCTGGTACAGCAATACTCTAGCAGTGGATGAACAAGCGTAGTGTCTTGTCCCTGTTGGTTTGTAGTTAAGAATTTGCTCTGGAAGTTTATCTTCTTCAGACATTCTATCTAAATGTTCCCACCTTGTTACCATAAGGGGTAGGCAAATGAAAATGAGACAGATGGGAGGAAAAGTAAGTAAACTCTTTATTATTTCAAAAGTAATTGCCAAAGTTGGTAATACATTATCCCACTGCGAGACAAAATGGTGAGTGCCTGCATGAAAAAATGTTTGCGGTTGTCTTTGAAACCATTATTGTACCTAAGCATGCACAGTTTCATCCGAAGCAAATTTACAGCCACAAATGTATTTCTTCAGGGCTCCAAAAATATGGAAATTGCTCGGGAAGAGATAGAGGCTGTATGGAGAATGTGTAGGGATTTCCAGTGAAACTTTAGCAACACAGTCGAAACAACCCTGGCAACATGTGGTTTGCTTTTGTAGCATATTTCTAATAGTTTTACAGATTGCGCTGAATTTTACAATCTCAATATGAGTTTCATGGTCAAAATTACATCCTACATTACAACCAAGATACTGAAAGTTGATAACATTCCTGTATTAAATTATTTATTACAATTTTAGATGTTATAGAGGATTTTCCCTCGAATGTCATTACTTTTGCTTTATTAGAGGGTATTTTCATGTTATATTAAGATGATATACAGCTCTTTGAAGATTATCTTCATTTTTTATCATCTACAAATTGTAGAGTATTAAAACATTTCTCACTGTTGATCTTTAAGCCATAGGTGATATTGTGTTTCCAAGCCCTGATGAGGTCACATACATAGATGATGAAAAGATTCAGAGACAGCCATATCCTTGTCTACAGTGTTGTTGTTAACTGTTTAAACAAGTTATCACTATTTTCACTATAATTTTTGTCCGTTTGTAAAGAGCTTTCATGGAGTTAATTAGATATGCTAGGAAGTCTCTCTTCTCTATAGTCTGCTGCAGTAGCTGTGTACTGACTTTGTCAAAAGCTTTTTCATGATCTAAAAACGCTATGTGCATCTCCAAGTTACTTTCTTTTCTTTCCTCTACCAGTGGTTTTATACTAAAATTATCCATATAATAATGAGAGGATAGTAGTAGCTCCTTTTAGGATTGACAGGTGGCAGTAGAGATGAAAGATTCTGTAACATTTAAATTTATACTTGATTTTGACAATTTTCGCTTCTTCAAAAATGCTTATCTTGCTCTCCCAGACATAAAAAGTGACAACAGCTGGGAGAGTCGTGTGCTGACCACATTTCCTTTCGTATTTGCATCCGGTGATGTCAAAGGGCAGAGCATGGACAGTGGCCGGTCAGTACCATTGGGCCTTCAAGGCCTGTTCAGACCTGTTTCTCTCAGCAATCTGCAGTTTATATCCTCTTTACTTTAGACATCATCAGTTATTTTGCTATCCAAGCAGCAGAACTCGTCTACTACTTTTAGCATCCTTTTGTAATCTAATTCCCTTGCATTGCCTGATTTAATACGGCTACATTCCATTACCTTTGTTCTATTTTTGTTGATGTTCATCTTACAACCTCTTTTCAAACAGTGTACATTCTGTACAACTGCTCAGCTAAGATCTTTACCATCTCTAACAGTATTACAGTTTTACCAACAAAACCTCATAGTTTTTATTTTTTCTTCTTGAACTTTAATTCCCTATATAAATTTCTCATTGGTTTCCTTCACACCTTATTCTATGTACAGACTGAAAAACAGCAGGAATAAACTACAACCCTGTCGCACTCCCTTCTCGACTATTGCTTCCATTTCATGTCCTTCAGCTCTCATAATTGCAGTCTGGTTTATGTATAAGTTGTGAATACCTGACACTCCTTGTGTTAATCCCTCCTACCGTGACAATGTCAAAAAGTGTAGGAAGACATTTTGGTATATCATCATTGTACAAGTTTGGAACTAATTTAGAAATCAATCTGTTCATAATAAAAAAAGAAGAATGATCACTTAGCTTCTGGTATGAGAAGATTTTTCAAATGAAAATGCAGGATGAAAGGCAAAAAGTATCTGACTTAGTAGGGCCGAAATTTTATTCTCCAAAAGCAACGCTGAAGCTGAAGTTCATCACAATTGTAAACTAACATTCCACAGATCTCACAGATGATGACACACACAGTCCCTCTGCACTCATTGATTTGACAACACATCCAACAACATATTCTCACACATAATATGCTGGATATTCCATTGAAATGAAGGAAGATTATGGTTTAATTTATCGATTACGATGTTTTTAGCAATGAGGTATAAGCAGGAATTGTGTAAGCATAGAGAAGGAAATCAGCTGTCTCCTTTTCAAAGAAGGAATTTCAGTATTTGCATTAAGTGATGTACGGTAACCATGGTGTTATCTGGATAGCTGAACTTGTTAACACACCACTTTCAGGATTTGGGACGGCATACCAGTCCTGTATTGAATCTGACTGATGGATTAACAAGGGCATGTATGCCGGACAGTCTGAGTGAGGTTTTCATGTGGTTTCCCACATCCAACTAGGTGATTACTGGCTGGTACCCATGTCCCATCTCAGTTACAGGATTTAAAAATTCTTCAAAAACATTTTCACTGTTTCACATGCCATAACACTAGATGCAAACAGATGGGGTACACAAATTAATAAGACACACAAATAGTAGATTTTGAATCTAATTCATATCTACACTATTCTGTAACTTACTATATCTGTTATAATTGACCTCTGTGAGCAATTATATTTCTCAAACTGCAATAACTACACGAGTCTAGTCAGCAACGATAGGCAGAAGTTTCCTGTTATTTGTTGCAGTAAAGTTACCAATACTGTAACCACTTTTACTGTTTCTAATGTGGGAGAATGTGATATACAGTTATGAGTTTGAAGATGTGAGCTCTCAGGTGTGCAGTGTCTACAGTGTAAAGTCAGTATGTGTGATAGTTCACTGCAGAGGCTTATGGAAACTAATGTCTCTTTCCTCTCACTTGAAGATAGGATATATGGAGACTGACAGTGGGTATCAAATTAGTTAAGAAAAATAAAAATTAATGTAATGAAATTGCACAATTTTGCAGATTGGACATTTACAAGAAAATACATAGACTGCACATGTGGTTACTATATCACAAACAAATGGTACTGTTTTCCATGTTTGTTGTGTCCAAAAGAAATCACTGGGTGCAAGCAGACTTGGATGCTAAGAGACACTGATTATCTCACACATTTACAACAGAAGACAAAGAAACATGAGTGGTCTGAATCACATATGACTGCACAGCTAGCGTACAATCTTTTATGGATACAGGATATTAGACAACAACTGGACAGTGCTTATAGGCAGTCAGCTGAAAGACATAATGATGAGAGTTTTCCATGTTTGTTGTGTCCAAAAGAAATCACTGGGTGCAAGCAGACTTGGATGCTAAGAGACACTGATTATCTCACACATTTACAACAGAAGACAAAGAAACATGAGTGGTCTGAGTCACATATGACTGCACAGCTAGTGTACAATCTTTTATGGATACAGGATATTAGACAACAACTGGACAGTGCTTATAGGCAGTCAGCTGAAAGACATAATGATGAGAGTTGCAAAAACAATTACTTACCCTCTAAAATTATAGACTGTATTAAATGTTTTAGTGGTTTGAGCTCACACTTTGTGGACATGAGGAGTGATTCATCAAATCCAGAAACTTTTCACATCATATAAATTTCACTGTTGAACTTGATGCTGCGTGTAGCAATCACCTTTTGGAGGCAATGTTTTCAAAGTCACTTCTAAATGTATTCAAAATGATTTACTGGAGGTTTATCATGACTGAGTAAGAGTGGAAATCACTGCCGCTGATTTTCTGTCAGTTACTGCAGATGAGACAACTGACACTTCAAGAGTTTGTTGTTGTTACAAGATATGTTTTCTCTGAGGGTAAACCTGTAGAATGGTTTTTGACTTTCCTCGCTCCTCATGGACAGATACAAAAATATTAACAGAACCACTTAAAGGAACTTTACTGGATATTTGGATAATTCAGAGAGAGTTATTTGTCAGAGATATGATGGTGCAGCTGTTATAAGTGATCATCATTCAGGTGTACAGACTCTTCTCAAAGAGCATTTTAAACATTCCTACTTTGTTCGTTGTTATGCCCATAAGTTGCATCTGATTTTAGACCAAGCAACGAATTGGAATATGAATGTTTTTTGCTGATCTTCATGGAATTCCCAAATGTTTTTCATAATTCTTCACAATGAACAGCAATGCTAACTGACACAGTGAACAGGAAAGTCCCTCATGTTTCCAACATGAGATGGAATTTTAGTCAAGAGCTGTGCAACTTGTGTACAAAAACTGAGAGTTACTTGTAGAATGCCTGGAGCAAACTGAGCTTACATCTTAGCAAACTACTACAATTACTGAAACAAGAGGGCTCCAACTGAAATTAAAGCACCCAGAATTTCAATTTGGTTGTCTGTTTTCAACCATATTATGCCGCACATTGACATATTGTACAGTCAATTACAAAAACAAGCAGCTGGACCACTGACTGTACAACAAGATGATCCCTATGTGCAGATAGTTGCTGTATCCAGCAGAGAGACAGTGACAGAAAAATGAAAGTGCAAAAACTGTTGCTGCAGAAGAAGTGTGTGATATAATAATCGCTCATGTTGTTGAATGCTTTGAATTCACAGTGCCTACTGTCGCTGCAACTTTAATAAATTCTGAAAACTTTGATTCATACAAAATTCAGTTTCCACAAACACTGCTGCAGGAATCTTCTGAAATATATCCCTCCTTTGAATGGAATAAGGTGATAATGGAGCTTCAGATACAAGACATAGGGAATGAGCTTAGAATGCTTACAGGTGCTGTTCCATTTCTACAATTCCTGTTCAAAATTTATTTGCAGGAAACTTTTAGTGAAACAATGAAACTCCTGAAAGTGACCTTTACCACACTGATAACAACATCTGAAGTGAAGCAATGTTTCTCAATCATGAAGAGAATAAAAGCTCTTCTATGAAGTACAATGAGTCAAGAGCAACTAATAGCACTACCAATGTTCTTCACTGAGAAGGACTTTATATGTAGCATCGTAGACATCTCTGAATTCGAGATTCTCTGCTTGTCAGGAGAGAAGAATAGATTTCTCTTACAAACATTCATCATAAGGTAAGTACAATTCCATACAGTAATTATTATCTTATTCATATTTAGCCTTTTTAAGTTGGTTATTTGGAATTTTTGCATTCCCTTTCCTTGTGAACCTTCTAGAAAAAACTTCACAAACTGCCACTAGTCATATCCTCTCCTAAATCAATTTCTAGAGATCTATTCTCATATTCTTTCAGTTTTTCTATGCCATAAATTACAGCTATAACAATTAAACTCTATTCTTTTGACATAGTCTTCTCTTGTGATGTCCCATGTTCAGTTTCAAGGCTACTTCTACTGGCACTTAAAACACGTCAGATATCAATAGTAAACATTTATAACTTCAGTTAAACAATTCTATTCACCTGATGGAAATCGTTTTCCTGCAAATGCTATTGTTGTATTTTGAAAGAAACACTTTATTTCATTTAGTGATTAGCTAATTTCATCCATGTGAACATTATTAATGTGGAAAGAACAATACCAAATGTTAATAATAACTTCAAGAAGAAACATGAAATAAAATCAAAAGTATTAACATATAAAAATACATGTCTCAGTTATTTACATCACAATCAGATATGCAGCATTTAACTTTTTCATATATTGATGTTTAGACTGTTCATTTTATTTCATAGTTCTTCTTGAGTCTGCTATGATTTGTACTGTCTTCTCTGATAAACACGTTTGGTGAATGGGAATCTTGTTTCCTCTGTACTGAATATGCCTCACCATTGCATGTTACCGGTTGTTTGGGCGGGTTAACTTTGCATCTTGCGTTATATCTGTTGCTGTATTGTTTTCTTTCTTAATGGTGATGCTTAAGAACTTGATCACTCAATGTGCAGATTACTGACTTCACAGCTTTATTGAGTTTTTTCTCTCTCTTTTTTGTGTTCCCAAAGTTCATCCACAAGACAAAGAACAATATTCATGTTCTTATACTTAGCATGTTCCTTTGAACCCATTTAGTGGAACTGTCCTCCCAAATATTATGCTTTCAATGTGTTTCATGAAAATATTTGCAATTGTTGATTTTGCAGAATGTGCAGAGATATTATAAGAATGCAGGTAGTGTTTGCTGTGTCTATGAGACACAGATAGAGTGTAGAGTGAATGGTAAACTGAACAGCTTTAAAGAGAATATACCTGCCTTCATAGTTGGGCAGTCAGTATGTTTGATTACAACACAGAGATATGTGTTCACATATCCAAACTACCAGAGAACCTTCCTTGGTGAGAAGATTAGGAAAGGGTGCATTTATACTTGTGACAACAACTGATGAGCTACATGAACAAGAAATAGGCTAGTGGTTCCATAGTTCAAGTCAATATTAAAAGGACACAAGACTGGGGTTCTTAGCTCTTGCCTCATATACTGGCATCCAAATGATACTATGGGTGACACAGTGACCACTGGCTTCACATGGCTGTCTGAGCTCACACGAATTTAGTATTTTTAGTTTATGACAGGAAACCAGCATACATGTAATACTAACAACATATGCGCCACATACTGTCACAATATACCAATCACCAACACAGAAGCTAAGAACGTGAGTGACAATACACACAAATACAGTAACAGATACATAAGAATATATGCAGAAAATGAACACATGTAGAGTGTGTGTGTGTGTGTGTGTGTGTGTGTGTGTGTGTGTGTGTGTGTAAAATGGAGCCAGAAATAGTTATAAGGCACTGTTAGTCACATATGTTATGCTAAACTTGGAAGGAATTCTTCTGTATTCCTGTCATTTATTCAATATTTGTAGCAAGCACAACCACTTCTTGCAGTCTGTAAGACACCAGCAATACTTAATTTCACTGCTGCCTTAAAAGCATTCCGTTTCAACTAGTGATGGGACAACTAGTCTCCGTGGCCATGTCAGTTACACGAATGTTTTCACTCATTCACTGGGTTTTAGTGGTTTCAGTCAATGCAACACAACCAACTGAAACAATTCTCTGTCAGTTGCAACCAATATGTGAACGTTTTCATTCAGTCTCTGGATTTGAGTTGTTTTTACTAACATACTTTTTCACCTTTTCCCACTAGGTCATTGGGGTGGAAAATTTTTGGAAATTTGTGGGAAGTTCCTATGGGACCAAACTGCTGAGGTCATCGGTCTCTCGGCTTACACACTACTTAAACTAACTTATGCTACGGACAACGCACACACCCACGCCTGAGGAAGGACTCAAAGCTCCGACAGAGGGAGCCGCGTTAACTGGCAAGGTGCCTCAGACCGCACGGCTACCCTGTGTGGCTGTTGGGGTGGGAGCATGGCACCACCACCATAGCCTCCTCCTATGGCCGCCAGGGCCAGGGTTGTCGCCAGCGCAAGGAGCTGGTGCGATAGCTAGCGCAAGGGCACCACTGCCTGTACCTGCACTAACGGCAACTGGCCACTCCATCACCTCCTTGCACTGGCTGTGACCCAGGCCGTGGCAGCTGCAGGACGTTGACATGAAGCATGCATGACACAGGCGTTGTCTCAGACTTTAATTTTACTTATAGATATCATCTCTTTTCAGTAACACATAATGCAAACAGTAGCAAAAATGTGTCAATGTTCCTTTCTTCTTCATGTACCCCTAAGATAACTCCTATGCTTGCTCAGTATTGTACTCCCAATGAAGCTTTATTAGTTATGTGTTAATTGCACATAGAACAGTTTAATGCACAGCATTCTATTTATCTGTTTTAAAAGGTGAACAGTAGAATTAGTCTTTCAGCACATAATGAAATGAATGTGGTTATTGCTTGTTTTCGGCTACACCTGAGGGTATGTGCACCCCGGTTTGTTTTGTATACCACTAGTTTACTTCACCTAATGAAAGTACTGCAAACTGGTTTCACTCAGAAGAATAATTGGATAACTTGGTCAGCTAAATCCCTAAGCAGTGCTTTCAATTGAATGAATGACTGAATACAAGCTTCAACCAACAGAAAAACTGAAGACTGATTTCACTTGAAAAAGAAAGAATGAATAACTAACTCATTCAGAAGTATGCCACTGGACAGTGTTGACTGTTTTCATGTACCTGCTACTTTCATGCGAAAGAAATGAATGAAAAAAATCCCTTCTATACATAAAACTACAACTGACTAATTTGACTGTTTCCATTCAGTTGCTCTCATAGGCAGATTTCACTCAAAAGAATGACAGATAATTCAACTGATACATAAAGCTACAACTGTTTTCCAACAACCAACTGAATCGATTGTCATCATTTGGTTGTTCTCTCATTAGCTTCAACCCGCCTGCCTTTTATATCAACAACAGTCAAACAAGAATTGTGTTTACAGCCCAATATTACAAGAGCTACATTATTTACTTACCAGTCCCCTTCTGGAATGTTCTCCATTTTTGGCTTGAAGCAGTATGTGTGATAGCCTTTGTCACATCCATCACACAGGAGTAACTTGTCTTCATTGTCTCCACTATGACAAAACTGGCAGTTCTGAAAAGAAACATAAATTAATATGAAATGAATTGAAACCACTATTTCCCTCCCTTCCCTTTTATGCATGCACATATATACGTGCATGCTCATATACATCTACATGTTCTAAGTGTCTCTCTCTGTCTGTGTCTGTCTGTCTGTCTGTCTCCCTCTCTCTCTCTCTCTCTCTCTCTCTCTCTCTCTCTCTCTCTCTCTCTCTCTCTCTCACACACACACACACACACTCTCTCACTAACACACACACACACACACACACACACACACACACACACACACACACACACACGAACATAGTGTGAGGATCGGAAAAGTTTGCAAATAACAACGTACATATAAAGAAACAGTGTGAATTTCCAGGTCAGCCGACCGTGGAAGAAGAAGGGTTCTGACAAAGATAAATAACATGAAAAGAGGAAGAACATGTCCTGCGAATATATTAATGTACAGAGACATATGGGTGAGTTAATTCATGGAACTGTTAAATAGGACAAACACACAAAGACTTAAGAAAATCTTCTCATACAATACTTTGTACATAATGGCATGGCTGTTTTACAGCATTGTTGGCTGCCTATTGCAACCCTATCTTTATGTCTCTTCATCTGTACAAAGCTCTCCTATTAGCTGTCTTTCCTGCTTGGTCTCCAGTCCAGCCTTTCCAAGGTCTACCACTTTTTATTCCTTCCTTGATGTCTCCCCATCCACACTTTCTGAGCTATTCCATTACCATCCATGTGTTTCCTATGGCCATATTGTTCTAGTTGTTCTCTTTTTATCCACCATACAGAAGTTGAATATATTTTCATAATTTCCTTAATGTCTTCATTCCTTACTCTATCAGTTACTGTGTTTCTACAACATCTCTAAATCATCATTTCTTTTGCATAAAGGCTTGCTTTCAGGCCACATTTCTTACATTAATAAAAATCATGTATTAAAAGCTCTCGTTAATAGTGGTGAAAATGATTTCACCCTCTGGAAGGAAACCACATATTCATGATGCCTTCTTTAATGCCTCACAGCTGATTACAAATATGAAGTAATATTCCTCAAGAGGTGGAAGTTAGAAGATCCATGTATTAGGATGCAGGAAGGATAAAGATAACCAAGTTGGTGAGCACTGTGAATTCACCATTTCTCAATCAAACAATACAAATGAAATAACAAAGCTTCTCTTTATACCTATAATATGGCAAGCCCAAAGAACCCTAAACGTGAAAGAAACATTCTCTAAATTTGTACACACAGACTACAACAATTAAGCATTTGCAGATAATGGACAGATGACTGAAACAAAATATTTACTCAGTGTTGCATATAAAAAGCCATATTATCAATATAAATTTGAGTTCAAGGTCCAGAATGCAATATTTTGAACAGCCAAGGAGTTAACCTGTGTTATAAATAGATAAATAGCAGAACAATTTTTATAACAGGCTGTGAAGATACTATGGTGGCTTTGTTTCTTCAGAAGAAATTCAAGAAAGTAGTGACAGGATTCATGATCCGGCCTGGCATACATTTCTAATTCATAACATCTGATTACTGATGGGACATAAGACAAGAAGCCTCCACGAAATAGAAGAGCTAGTAAAGTATATGTGATGTGAGATATTTTAACAGTTCTGAGTCACACATCAATTTAACAGCCTCCAGTAGACAACACATTTATATTTGAAAACTGTGAAAATGAAGTTCAATAGCTAAAAGAGCACAGCAGGTTTTAAAATAATGTAAGAACAAGAATCAAAACATTGGTCCAAGTTTCTTATAGAGCCATAAATAGTGGACAGAAGGCAAAATAAACAACAACAAAGTGTTGTACAAGCAAATTACACAACCAAGGTTTCAGAGCAAAATAAAAACAACAATGAAGTGTAATATAAGCAAATCACACAACCAAGATTTCAAGACGAGAGTATTATCAGTAGAAATGTTCAACCAACAGCATAAAACTCATCATCTTATGACACAAATAATTTCTACACTAACTCATCACTTATAAATTACTGAGAATAATTACATGGTATTCACTCCAAGTCATCTTGTAGACACATCTTTGAAGTGCTAAGCTTTCTAATTGCACCTTCACAGTGTATACATTCAATAATAATGTCCTTCACTGTTCATTACTAAAGCTATCAATGGTTTACAAAGGTATTCAATATGCAGCCCAAAAAAATCTTATCATTTGTTGATTAACACATTATGTATGACAAGTAGCAAATTAAATTTTTAATCTAATAACAAATGGGTTCTCCTGACAGTGCCTCCTATTCCATAGATGAATTTTAAATCAGAAACAACTAGAATACATAATACAGTTCACTTCACTGTTAAATTTAAATGCATTTCATTAATAAGATGAGTAGTGTAAAAGAATAATACAGGTATTTTCATTAACTTTAATGCACTGTGCTATTTAGTGATATGTGAAAGCCCAGTGTGTGGCCATATCAACATCACGTGTATACAGCCTGTGAACTGACACAGTCCACATTATTTCCATAGTTATCACATAAATGGTCGAGGTCCAGAATGCAATATTTTGAACAGCCAAGGAGTTAACCTGTGTTAAAAATAGATAAATAGCAGAACAATTTTTATAACAGGCTGTGAAGATACTATGGTGGCTTTGTTTCTTCAGAAGAAATTCAAGAAAGTAGTGATTGGAAAGACCTAGTTCACTTATATGTTGAAAACATTGTAAACAGAGTGCTGATTTCACTCAAAAGTTTCTCATGTGAACAAAATTTCAAAATTCTTTTCATGATACAAATATTGCAACTCATATAGCCTTGTTGTTGTTGTGGTCTTCAGTCCTGAGACTGGTTTGATGCAGCTCTCCATGCTACTCTATCCTGTGCAAGCTTTTTCATCTCCCAGTACCTACTGCAACCTACATCCTTCTGAATCTGCTTAGTGTATTCATCTCTTGGTCTCCCTCTACGATTTTTACCCTCCACGCTGCCCTCCAATACTAAATTGGTGATCCCTTGATGCCTCAGAACATGTCCTACCAACCGATCCCTTCTTCTGGTCAAGTTGTGCCACAAACTTCTCTTCTCCCCAATCCTATTCAATACTTCCTCATTAGTTATGTGATCTACCCATCTAATCTTCAGCATTCTTCTGTAGCACCGCATTTCGAGAGCTTCTATTCTCTTCTCATATAGCCTTAGTTTATGCAAAAATTTCAGTGAACTTCTCTTGAAAACAAAGCTTGAATTTTAAAATCCATGGCAGTATTGGCACATAGTTTTCATAAAAACAATAACAGTATATGGTTCTGTGCTTAAATAACAATAATCACAACTATTCCAAATAGTGACAACCTTTTCTGCTACACCATGTTTCTTGTTTGGAAACTCGCATACTTCAATGTGCTTGGAAGAAAGTGTTGTCTAGTTATGCTTGTTGTAAAATGTATGAGCCTTTCATGAAAATTGTGGAGAGTGTGACCACATCTATTTCACACTTGACAATGAACAATGGCCATGGAAATATGTCACATCAAGGACATGATCATGGAATTTGTGATTCCTAGGTATTCAGTACACTGAGCTGCAGGGGAATACATTGTACTGTCTACATCTACATCTGCACTCTGCGAACCACCGTCAACTGCATGGCAACGGGTATGTCCCACTGTACCAGTTATTAGGGCTCTTTCCCACTTCCATTCACTTATGGAGCACAGGAAGAATCATTGTTTAAATACCTCTGTGCATGCTGTAATTAGTCTAATCTTGTCCTCACAGTCCCTATGGGAGTGAAATGTACAGGGTTGTGATATATTCCTATAGTCATCATGTAAAGCCAGTTCTTTAAACTTTGTTAGGAGATACTATATCGCACTGCCTGCGTTTGTAAGAAATACAATGCAATGTGCTCCAAAGATGCATGTAGATTGCACAGATAGCCTAAATGGTTAAGGTGACTGCTCTCTACAAGTGGGAAATCTTGATTTGAGTCCCAGTGGGGCACGAATTTTCAACGTCATCAATCCATTCTATAGTTGGAGAGTGCCCATATTCGCAACTGTGAATACATTTACTGTATTTTTTAGCAGACTTTCTCAGGATAGTTTCCATCTATCTTCAAGAATCAGACTGTTCAGTACTTTGAACATTTCAGTGACACTCTCCTGTAGGTCAAACAAACCTGTGACTATTTGTGCTGCCTTACTCTGTATACGTTCAATATCCCCTGCTGGCCCTATCTGATGTGGGTCCCACACACTTGAGCAATATTCTAGGATGAGTCACACAAGTAACTGGTAAGCAATCTTCTCTGTAGAATGAATGCATTTCCCTAATATTCTGCCAATAAAAAGAAGTTTGCTACTTGCTTTACTCAGGACTGAACGTATGTGATCATTCCATTCCAAGTCTGTACTATGTGTTACAGCCAGGTATTTGTATGAGTTTACCAATTCCACCTGTGACTGATTTTATATTGATATGATACTACATTTGTTAGTTTTCTGAAGCACACAATTTTACATTTCTGAACATTTAAAGCAAGTTGCCAATCTTTACACCACTTGGAAACCTTATCAAGATCTGTCTGAATATTTGTGTAGATTTATGCAGAGTGTTCTTCATTGTAGATAACTGCATCTTGGCAAAAAACCTGAGATTACTATTAATACTGTCTGCAAAGTCATTGATACAACATAAACAGCAATAGACCCAACACACTTCCTGGGGCTACATCTGAAGTTACCTCTACATCTGTTGATAACTCTTCATGTGAGATACCATGCTATGTACTTTCTATGAATAAATCCTCAATCAAATCACAAATTTTGCCTGATACCCCATACATTTGTACTTTCAATGTTAAGTGTAGGTGTGGTACAGGGTCAACTGATATTTAGAAATTGAGAAATATTGCATCTAGCATCTCCTAAATCCATTGCTTTCAGGAAGTCATGTCATTGTCACATCACAGCTACAATCAAGTCCTAGTCCAAAGGCAGGGTGGTCGATGAAGCATAAAACTTACAATTGAAAGGATGTTTATTACTGACACTAATATATAGCCAGAACAGAACTAATCTCCTAGGTGGAGACTGCAGTTATTTATATAAGCAATGGATATTCCATAATGTTAGTATTTATACAACCATGGCATATTCCAGACATACAAACGTTACAAACATAAGATATGAGGGTTGGAACTTAAATAGTGGCAACTATTTATTCACAACCGATACAAAAGAATTACACGTTTGCACCTGTAACTATCCTTCAAAGTAGTCACCAGCATTGTGTAGAACCCATTGCCAGCGATGTGGAAGGCGTAGTATACCATTAGCAGAGCCCGTTCTGTTGATGGTGTGAATGGAGTGGTCTACTGCCTGTCAAATCTCTGGAACAGTTCTGAAATGAATGCCATGAAGTGGTTCCTTCATCTTCAGAATCAAATCAAAGTCACAAGGAATAAAGTCCGGGGAATAGGGTGGATGGTACAGTACTTCCCAGTCCCATCGACCGAACAGAGCAGCCACAGCTTGCGCAGTATGCGCCTGTGCATTGTCACACAAAATGATGGGGGGTTTGCACAGAAAGTGTCACCGCTTATTTTACAGAGCTGGTCACAGGTGATGCTCCAAAAATGAACAGTAATACTGTGCACTGACAGTCTGCCATGGAGGAATGTAATGCATTAGGATAGCACCATCACACTCGTACATGAGAATCACCATAACTTTCACCATGCTGGGGCTCTGACACACTTTCGGCTTTCGCGGCGACCCACAATTACGCCATTCGTTGGAGTGGCGTTTCAGTTTTGGCTCATACGATGTGGCCCACGTCTCATCCAGTGTTATGATTCAGCATAAGAAAGCCTCTCCTTCGCCCTCATAGCACTCCAAGTGCATCTGAGTAGCATCATAACGCATCTATTTCTGCATTTCCATCAAGTCATGCGGAACCCATCATGATGCAATTTTTCACATGCTTCAGGATGCGAAGCACAGTCATATGCGCTAATCCGGTTTCGTGGGGGAGCTCACGAACCATATGGCAATGATCACTGTCCACTAACATGGCAATAGCATGCACTTCTTCTTCTTCAGAGATGCTAGGACGCCCTGCCCGACGCATGTCTGTCACAGTTTGCTGACCTTTGTTGAAGGCTTTTACCCAACGTGCCACTGTTCTGTATGGCAATGCTGATTCCCCGCATGCCTCTTGAAGACCTTGATGACACTGTCGTGCCGTACGATCTCTGGCACATTCAAACTTGATCCAACTCCATTGTTCCTGTTTCAAAAATATAGTGACACCATTACGCTAGACCGCTCACTCACAAGTGACTGTGGTTCCCTCATCTGTGCACATGCCGGTGACATGGGACACGAGGGTCCATTTGCTCGGAGGTAAGGTACGTATGTCAACAACGTGTGCTATCAGTGACAATAGTAGATTCGATTGCATAGTGTCTCCACAGCAGTGTTGCCACTATTTAAGTTCCAAACTATGTATTTAAAGAACACTACAGAAAAGATAAGTATGAAAAAAAACACATAATTGCAGGCAGGCAGGTTAGAACTGGCGACCCGCACCACACCAGCCAGACACTAACCACTATGCTACTCTGCATGCACCAGAGCTTGTAGCATTCTTTCTTCCCCTAGAGAAACATAAGCCACATATTCAGAAGTGCTCATTGAAGCCAACTACAGCACCCTGGCTCAAGTTTTGACAAGAGTCCTCCATATGTCCGAGCTGGTGGACCCTCACATTCTGATCATGTTATTACATCCTCTTCACTATGATGAGCATGGAAGACAGCCACTACCACAATACTTCATGATCAGCACATGGATATTTAGTCTCCTTGAACTTCCTATCATCGATCTGCACCTCTGGACTGTAGTAAGACTTCATACAGAGGATGTGGATGTGGATGATATCTCTGTGTTTTTGTGTTCTTGATGAAGGATCATACTCCTCAACTTCACATGTGATGTCAGACAAGTGACAAAGGATATGGTATGACCCAAAGTCGTGCTCTAGTAACTTTTCTGATAGTTCCACATTCCCCACAGGTGTAAAAATCCATACCATCTCTCCCAGACTGCATCTCACTAGCCAGTGCTTATAGCACTCTCTGGCTGGTGTGCAGCAGGTTGCCAGTTCAAACCCAACCATTACAAATTACTTGTTATTTCATATTTATCATTTGTGGAATGTTCTTGAAACATCTTATGTTCATAATGTTTGTATATCTGCAATATTCAATGGTTGTATAAATACTAGCATTCTAGAATATTTGTTGTTTGGATAAATAACTACACTCTCTGTCCAAGAGATCAGTTCCGTTCTGGCTGTACATTGGTGCCAGTAATAAATGTGCTTCCAGTTCTAAGTGTTGTGCATCACTGATGACCCTCCCTTTGGATTAGGACTGTATTGTGGTTTTGACATGACATTTTTTGGTGGAGACATCAGGTACTTCTGAACATCTACATCACTGTGGCTCCAAAACACAATGTAAGAGACGATGCTTACACGAACAGGAATCAGAAGACAAGCAGTACCTTGTTCCTAAGATCCCTATATTCAGAAGACAGATGAATTCCAAAACAGCAATAAGTCAGTTGCACATCAGACATGCATCAGTGTTTTCTGCAGACACTGGTCAGGACCTGATGAAATTGCTGAAAGGATTTGACCAAGTCACCAAAGACAACAGGCGAGGTGACATGATGTGTTTGGCATCTGTGTACTTTTACTTGGACAGCATAGCCCAGCAATGGTTCAAGAACAATGAAGAGGAGTTAAATAGCAGAGACATTTCCAGGCCAAACTAAAGAAAACATTTGATGACAATCAGCAGCAAGTCCACTTGGCAGAAGATCAATCAAAGAACAGGGTCCAACATCATGGGGAAACAACACTGTTGTACATACAGAACGTTTTGTTCCTATGCCACATTGTGAATCCTAACATGACAGAGGCCGACAAAGTCTCACACTACATTAAAGGAGTCACAGAAGACATGAACAAAGCTCTTCTAGTAAAGGACGTCACAAGAGTAAGCAGTCGTAGGAAACTAAATGACTGGAGATGTTTTAGGCAGAATTTTGTGACATGTTACAGTGCAGCAGAACAACACTTTGCTAACTCAAAACCTTACAGTAAAGACCATATTTAAATGCTCCAAGATTGGGTACCTCTCTCTACATCACATGACACTGCTTTGTGTTGAATGAACAATGCTCAACTGCCGTCATAAAAAGGCTATTTAAATTACATTCTTTCCTATACTACAGCAAGTTCTTCGTTATATCACAAGAAGACCAACACGGGAGACATGGGATCTTTAGCAATGACTCAGATTTTTCTACAACACACAATGAGCTACTTCAGGTATGTACACTTCAGATATCTCAGTTCAATGCAAGTTAAATGTCTGTCTCCTACTGACGTGGTCACGTTGCTGTTTCACTTTGATGGCAGATATAATTTAGTATAGTTAATATGCCTCATCATATTGAGGATACCCTCAGTGCCAGTCATTACCTTCATTTGATGAAGCATATAATTTTATTAATTGTGAAGATAAGAGATCCATTAGAAACGACAGCACAGCTGTCCTGTTACCCCTTAGTAACAGAAAAGAGATGCTGGCCATTGTTTAAAGCACATATGAGCAAGCACAGGATGGCCCATCTTTTGGAGCTCTGGCTGACTTCCCTGCAAAGTCCAGATAAGCACAAAGGGTGGTTATAGTGGTCATTGTGAGCTCCAGTGTTAGATGATTAATGGTGTCTCATGGAAACAGCTGAGAGAGCAGGTAGGAATGTCAGTCTTCACTGGGTGTGTTTTCAAGGGCAGGGGGGAGGGGGGTCTAATTAAAGATGTGGGGAAGGTTCTGCTAGTGGCTATTGGAAGAACTGGGTGCAGCCCACCACAATTTGTAGCTCATTTCAGCATGAATGTCATGTGGCACTGAGTTGCTGATCATTTACATGTTGGTAACTGACTACTTATTTCTGTTCAGGAATTTCTCTGCGATATGGACATGGAGTTGTACTCTTAGAAGTGAGGAAATCAACCACATTAATCACAGATGAGGGTATTTGTCCTTGAGAATTAGAAAAACAAAACAAGCATTATTGTGGTATTAGTCAGGAATTTGTCTCAACATATTACAGATAATAATGCCCACACAATATTAAGAACAGAAAGCAGGCTGAAACTAGAGCTGAATAACAGTGAAATTGTAAATTCTGACTGGAATATGTACCACAAAGGAAAACTGAATGCCAATGGTGGCACATATCGTATGGTGTAAAGAACTCAATAATATCTTGTGAGGTTATTACATATTCTGAATGTGAAATAGTATGAGTAAATGTACCAAAAAGGGCTCAAACATGGTAATCAGTTGCTTTTATAGGGCATCAGCTTTAGGAACTAAAGAGTCCTAATGCCCGAGAGAAAATTTTGGAGAATAATGTGTTACAATTTCCTGATCACACTATGGTAACTGAGGGGGATTTTACCTTATCAACTATTAACTGGGAGATAAATGCAGGTGCCAGAGACAAGGATTATGTGAGATTGTAAAAAACTTTTTTTTCTGTAAATTACGTTGAGAATCAGCTTAGTGAACTTATAAGGGTCACCACAGCTTCCAGGTAGTAGCCAAAAAACAAACTCTCCAATTCACTGAACAAAGTGGAGGGAATTAATGGCAATAATGCCATTATAGTAACTACAGGTGTTAAGGGAATGTTAAGAATTGTAGAGAAATATTTCTGCTTAAGAGATTGTGACATGAATCAGATGTCAGATTATCTGAGCAATCAAAATAAGCCTTGGGATGAATATGTGCAGTATAAAACAATAAAACTCAAGAATGTTACACAATATGCTCTAGACCTGCACATTCCAGGTAAGGTTGAGTGAGACAGAAGGACCTGGTGTTATCAACAGTGGGCTCATTATAGCATTAAATATTCTTTATATAATGCTATGCCTGTCTCTTGCTCAACATCTTAGCTATTAGGTGAGTGGCTATGTTTCTTAATATCAAAGTAAATAGTGTAATCATCAATGATCCTAATGTTGGTTTGAACACCAAATTGCTCAACAGGTCAGGTGTGCACTAGACATTAGAGGCAGCTACCCAAGTAGCTGACTTTGTGTGGTGTGCTCACAAGTTTTTTTTAGATTAGGCAACCCTCCATTCAATCTAGATAATGATAGCTGTGGGAAATCCCAAAGTATCAGCATAAGATCCAAAGAAAAGACTCCCACAGATGCGAGCATCAAAATCGAAGCGGTTAAATGTCAAAGTATTTGCAACAAAGTGCCAAAGTTTGAAGCACTCCTAAAAGGCACTGACGTTCTCATGATAAACCAGAGGTTAGTAGTTGCGAGATCTTTAGAGAAAATTTAAGTGTACAATGAAAGGATAGGGAAATGGGAATTGGAGATGGTGCATTTGTTGCAGTAGACAAGAAAGTCAAATTCACCGAGATAGAAGTTGAAGCTGCCAATGAGATCATTTGGGTAAGACTCTGTATCAAGTATGGGTAAAAAATTATAATGGGTCCTTCTGTTGACAACTGACCACCTGATTCTCCTCCTGATGTAACCCAAAACTTTAGAGAAAACTTCAGTTCACTTGTATGTAAGTTCCCTAATGATACAGCAACCATTGGGCGAGACTTTAATCATCCAACAATCAATTGGGATGTCATCCAACAATCAATTTGGATAAGTACAGTCTTTTTAGGCATGGGCATCACAAGACATCCCCTGATCTGTTACTAAATGCCTTCTCCGAAAACTACCTAGAACAAATAGTTCAGAACTCCACCCATGATGGAAAATATGTTGGATCTAATAGCAACAAATTGAAATTGGTATCAGAGACCATGATGCAGTTATAGCAACCGAGAATACCAAAACGTAAAGAGCAACTAACACAAGCAGAAAGATTTATATGTTCAGTAAACAGAGAAAAAATTGTGTCATATCTCAATGAAGAACTTGAAACTTTTACCTCAGGACAGGAGCATGTTGAGGAATTATGGCTCAAGTTTAAAAGAATAGTTGACCATGCACTGGATGGGTAGGTACCCAGTAGGACAGTTCATAATGCAAGAGGTCCTACATAGTACACAGTCACTATAAAGAAACTTCGAAAGAAACAGAGACCACTGCAGAATATGTGTAAAACAAAGTGTGGCTGTGTGCGCCGCCTTATAGGCGGGTGGCCTTGAGCGGGACTTAGCCGTTTACCGAGGCAGCCAGCGAGACGCGGCCCCTAGTATTACTAGGGCCGCGTCGGGCAAAAATCAAACCTTATCAGCGGAAGAGATTCTGAATGAAACATGTTTATAAGTCAACAAAGCAATGTATGAGGCATTCAATAACTATTGTAGCAAAATACTGTCAAATCATCTTTCACAAAATCTGTAGAAATTCTGGTCATATGTAAAGGCTGTTAGTGGCACCAAAGTCAGTGTCCAGCCACTCACAGACAATACTGGAAACGTAGTTGAGAGGTGCAAAGCAAAAGCATAAATTCTTAACTCTGTTTTCAAATATTCCTTTACAAAGTAAAACCCAAGTATTTCCCCAACTTAATTCTTGGACCACTGAAAAGATGAGTGAAATTGATATTAGTGTCAGTGGCACTGACAAACAGCTGAAACCATTAAAATTGAACAAACTCAACAGCCTAATGGAATCCCTATCAGATTCTGTACACAATTTGCGCCTGAGTAGGCCCTCTGTTAACTATAATCTATAGTAGATCCCTAAAACACAAAAACTGAGCCCAATAGTTGGAACAAAGCAGACATCACATCTGTCTACAAGATGGTTATCAGAAGTGATCACCATTTTATAACACAATTTGTCTACCAAAGCACTGAAAATTTCAATTGTGAGTTTTCATCTTCACTTTCCCATCCATGGTATAACAACCAGAAGGGGATTTTAGCCATCCAGCAACAACCAGGAAAATCTGTTAGTAACACACAAGACAAAATGTCCTACAAAACAACTGAAGAAACCACTCTACAAAACTTATATTTAAGATACAGTTTACTACTCAGACATAGCTCACTATTCATATGTATTACATTATCTGGTGACAATAGCTGACCTTTTGGTGGGTGTTCACAATAGCAGTGTGATCAGAAAAAATGATGTACCTGTACAAAAGTTTATGTTCACTACAAAATCTATAACCAGACAGTTTAGTTTATTTATCTGCATGTTCCATGGATAATAACTGCGAACTCTCGCTATGATGTGCAACGTGAAAGTTTTATAATTATCATGCATGTTCTCAGTGAAAAATATGGTAACATGCTGATCATTCACATATGATTTCAATTTGTGTTTGAAGTTAATTCAATTATCTTTTTAATTTTTTACATCACTGGGTAGGTGATCAAATACTTTTATGGATGAATACCTCACTCCTTTTTATGCCACACTGCAGTTGAATAAAGGATAGTGGATGTCATCTTTCCTTCTTTCTTCCTCAATGAGCGGTTACCACTGTATATGATGCCATAAGATATTTGCAAATGAAAATAGGAAATGTAAGTCAACTTCTGACATTTTGATCTCCACAGTCCCCTATTAATGCAAACCTTACAGATATTAGATTTTAAGAAGATGTGTAACTGTGATTCCCAGTCCTAGTTCTCATACACACCTACGGATTTAGAGTCTGTTTCATTTATTATTAAAACTGGCACATTATTTCTAATGGAGTGGTCAGGACTTGTGAGGCACAGACCTGCATTTATTTCAATTTTTCCAAGTTCAGTGACAGTCACATGCACACAACCAGTTAGTAGTTTTTTTTAATCTGTTTACATTTTCAGTTGTTGAAGTGTCTCCATTAGGCTTGATTACAATGCTTGCATCATCAGCAAAGTGAACTACTTCAGTTTCTTCGATAATCATTTATATACAACAGCAATATGAGCAGCCCAAATATCAAACCCTGTGGTACAACTGTAGTGCTGTCTGCAATGCACAGTCCTTGTGTTTCTTATTAGATACATATCACACTCCCAAACAATGGCTTCAACTTAAAACTTTGCCCTGAAAATAATTGATAAACTGCGATTTAAGTCATGAATAGTTGATTCTAGATGACTATGCACCCTCCACCTAAATCATTAACATTTAACACTTAGAATCAGACAACACAAAAATACCTGGAAGCAATAATGTACAGAGATATGAAATGTAATGATCACATAAGAAGAAGTCAAATTTAATGCAGGAAATAAGTTTTTGCTACCTGCTTGCATATCTGAATCTACACAAGGGTGTGCTTGTACTACACATGTATAAATCTAGCTCCAATCTTTAGGTTCAAAACCGGATTGAACTAATAGAAGTAATAAAATGTAAACATAAAAAGTGTACTGAAGATGGTCATGGGCTTCTTTAAATAATCAGATAGTATAATAGAAACGACAAAAATCTGGATTGGTAGACACTGTACGAAAGATGAGAATTATATAATTAAACAACTACCAAGAATATTTGAAGAACTGGTTTTCAGTGATAAAAATAGCGACAACATGTCATCAACTACATTGTGTCCTTTATGACATAATTAGATTAATTAGAACACACATAGTGACTGCAAATCTCACTCTCCCTACACTCTACTTTTGAAAGAAGTGAAAGCAGTTCTTAATATATCATACAATGAAAAACAATTTGAGGCTTGTACTTTGCCATGGGCCTTAGAATGACTTGTACAGCAGATCTGAATGTAAATGTGGGATCTCAATCTACTGTCAGCAATAAATTTATAATTTTGCAAACAATTAAATTCAACAACAAATTTCTCTGCAATATCTCTTGGGATTTTGTTGAGGGTATCAGGTCTATCTTGTGTAATCCAATGAGTAATATGAAGCTAAATTTCTTAGACACCATCAGATTAAATAACTACTTAATGTATCACTACATTATATCTGTAATCATCACTGTATCCACATTAGAAATGGATTTGAAGTAAAATTATACCAAAGAGCAAGTATTACCAATATTTTCCAAAATACTGGAAGTCTTAAGTGTATAAGAGAACAACACGGTGCAATATTTATAACTGAGTATCAAAATAATGAGAACTGTACATTATAAAGTATCCAAAAGTCTCGTAAAACATACAACAATTCTCTCTCTCTCTCTCTCTCTCTCTCTCTCTCTCTCTCTCTCTCTCTCTGTGTGTGTGTGTGTGTGTGTGTGTGTGTGTGTGTGTGTGTGTGTGTGTGTGTGTGTGTGTGTGCGCGCGCGCGCGTGCGTGCGTGTGTATGGGTGCAACCACGCTTGTGCATGCGCACATGTGCAGAAACCTGCAATTCCAAAAGCTTGTGCTACACAAAAGGCACGTTTACTAATTTCTACAAGCACATGCCAGCAAGAAAATGGTGCATAAGAAGAAACACTGTTAAAATTAATAACAGTTAATAGGTCTGAACTGTTAAGCATTTTAGTATTAGCCACTTGCATTAAAATATAATTACAAAATAAAATTATCCAGAGGATAGCAGAATACAGTTTTAGGAATCAATACTTTCTGCTGTATTAAAGAGACTGCAAAAATAATAGAAAAAAGAGTGGATTTTAGGAATTTAGGTAGGATACAGTAAAACCATTTTCTTCTTTCTGATAAAATTCACGTTGCTTCACAACATCTACATTTCAGTTCTTGCCCCTTCATACCTAAATGCAAATATTTCTATATCAGTGTCCAGTCTTAGTCTTCTTTGGTGTGAATGTAATAATTTCATTTAGAAAGTGGCCACCAGTACAAACTTGAGGTCACCTCATTTACAAGAGTCATTTCATAAATAACACACAGGTCGACAACACTATGGAATGACTGATGCATCTACATTGTTGGTTATGTCACTAGTAGGCCAAGATTTGTGGAAGAGGCTTGGGCAGTTTTGCTTTTCTCAGCATAAAGTTCAACATGAAATATTGTATATTAAGATCAAAACTTAACATGGCAAAATCTAAATGAAATCCAACCATAAAAGCTTCTCATTGGGCTAACAGTTTTCATGAATGCCATTTGAGCATAAACAACATTCCTCGTCATGGGACGAGGAATGCCAAAAACATCAACAGACAAACAAAATATGAAACTTATGAAAAGATCATTGTGCAATATGTGAGGAAATTTCTGAAGCTGCAGGGAGTCAGTATCCTGACACATAATTTGAAAAGATTCTGTGTAATGGGTCCTTCAGTGCTTGAGTGCTAAACAGTATTGAAAAATTCCTAGACCTGAAAACTTTCTGAAACACAATTTGACATTGAAAGCCAATCTTACTTGCTTTTAATCATCACTATTCAAAACATGGGTTACTTTGAGCTAAAATCCCAACTCTGAGTTGAAATTACAATCGAATGAGATGAACTAAGTGAGATGGCACAGTGGTTAGCACAATGGACTCGCATTTGGGAGAATGATGGTTCAGACCTGTGTCCAGCCATCCAGATTTAGATTTTCCATTGTTTCCCTAAATCACTCCAGGCAAATGCAGGGATGGTTCCTTTGAAAGGACACAGCTGATTTCCTTCCCCATCCTTGACACAATCTGAGTTTGTGCTCCATCCCTAATGATCTCAATGTCAATGGGATGTTAAACCCATTCTTCCTTCCTTTTGAATGAGATGAGAGGTCAGTCATCCTCAGGGCCAAAAAAACTTCAAATGTCAAACAAATAATGATCTTTGGTAATGCGTACTGCTGAATCAACTCAAGAGTGTATTATTGTAAATTCATTCAACAATTTAAAAGAAAAATACACAATAACTGACCTTAGTTGCTTGAGGCTGGCTCACTCATTCTCCATGCATTGCTTGCCTGCACACTGACACTATCATAACCGAAAAGCTGTGTTAATACATTTGGAAAATGTTATCTCATGCACCCTAGAGCCCTGCCTTGAATCAACCACACTTTTAATCCCAAAGTGGAAACAACCTACGTGAGGATGCCATTATTCATCTCTGGTAGAACCTTCTGTTGCCACTACCTGAGTCATTCATCAGTTGAACAAAGATGGGTTGTTAGATAGAACTATAAAATTTCTATTACACTGGGACACAGGTTATCGAGAAGCAGGGATACTGTAATGACGAATTGTGAGGAAATAATGCAAATAAATAAACACTGAAATAAATAAAATAGTTTGTGTATTATTCATGAAATGGCCCTTGTATTTAATTATATTGTACCTCCATACTATAAGCTCATCATCTTGTATGAATTACGTGCAAACACACATTGATAAATTGTTATTTTATAAATAGATTTAAATCATCATTATCAGCAGTAGCATATTAATTTGAACATATGCACAGCCTATATAAACAAAACAAAGTTTTCCAAGTATCACCTTTCAACTTTCCTTGCCACTCAACTCTTCCATGATTTCATTCATCTCTTTACGTCTGCTAATATTATATGAAGGCAAGACTAATTTACACAGTGGTTTGGAAAAAAAAAACTCCTCACAATGTTGTGAGAAAAACACTGAGATCAAAGCATTCTTCTTGGATTTCAATCTGTTGTTGTAGTCACTATAAGTGGTAGGACAATGCCCATAGTATTTAATTAGATGTAAATCTAGGAAGATTATGTTCTTTCAAAATACTATGATAAAAACAGTTATCTGATGTCAACCATACAACAAAACTACAACATCAATAACATTCTGCTTAATTTTAAGGAAGATATGATAAGAGAGTTTTGGACACATAATGAAGTATACAAGTAAGTCATTTTTCTGTAACTTCATTTGCAGATTCAGATGGAAATAGAGTTATTGATAACAGCACAAAGTAACAATTGTAATACACTCTAAAGTAGTTTGATAAGTATATTCTGTATCTTCCTCTTGATCATTTGCATCTTACTTCATATTATCTGAAACGAATATTAATAAAAATCATGATAAAGGAAAGAGCAGATAGCTTACTGATATTTTACAGCTAGAGATTCTTATCAAGAGCAGGAGAAAAAAAAATGCAGTGACACTTGCGTCTTATCCTGCCAGTAGAATATTTCTTTTTATCTGGGTTGCAAGTCACCAGTCTTGCCTTACTAGTGCCTCCTAATATTGTCTTTCCTTCACACATCCCAAAACATCCAGTATTGCTTTACATTTGCAGCCAGGCCATCCATACTTATGAGAATTTTGTGAGTTGAATCAAATCATCTTCCATTACTCATTATGGGAGTTTTAACTTTCAACTCGTTTTTTCTTCACCCTCGCTGTCTTCAGACACCCTTAATATTTCATCTCCAATCTCTATACACTGCTTTTGAAACATGATTTTCTTGTACTATTCCTGTCATGTTCGCAACTATTCCCAGGGACTACACTGATCACCCCCATCTCCCAGAATGTGATATGTGGCATGATGCTACCTTTATCTATGATACATTATTTAATCCAGATATATTGCTTAGGAATCATTTTGTTTTTAGAATGTCTGCAATTTGGTGGTGGCTGCTACCTTTTATTTTTATCTGAGCACACAATTACTACTCTCATCCTTTGCAGATGATTGTGCAAGTAGCACTGATGTTGAACTGTCTTGCTCTTTTACAAATGTTGGCTTACCACTCCCCAAGCCTCATGAAGCAGAAGTATTCACTGTGAAGCATCCTTCAGTGAGATGTAATTGTACATCCAGCTGCACAAAAACCATGTATTTGCCTGTTAAGTATACGATACAGTTTTGTAGCTTATCATTCTCCCAAGAATCCTGACAACTATTGCTTGCTATTTATAATAAAAAAAGTATATATTAACATACTGTGTTAAAGGAAGGGAATGGGGCAATACTACTGCTGGCTCATCTCAACTATTCTCTTGAAACTTTTCAACTGGTCATTTAGAGAAGTTGTTGACATCGGATACCACTTTCATCCATTTCAACTTAATTTCATGCTTTCTGAAAATGTTACCTATTTAAATATGACAAAATATGCCAGTGTTGATGCATGAAACATACACACTTCTTCCTCTTGTATTTTCCAAAGTTCTTATTTTGCTCCATCATTTATAGTGGTTGTTCTTTGTTACTTATTGTTAGTAAAAGAAAGCATGTGTGAAATTTAAATCATCCAAAAACAAAAAAGTCAATTATGATCGACAACTTCTTTTTTGAATTCTGATTCACAACAAAATTCTGTGTCCTGGTAAAAATGTGTGTTTGTTATTTCAGTAACAGATTTTTCAGAGGAGTGGGACAGATTACAAATCTTCTGGCTATCTTGTAAGAGACATCAGTACTTAGAATTACACTGACATATATCACAGATCACAGTAGATGGAAAGGAAGGAAGAGATGGAGCACAAGCCTGGAGTGTGTCAAAGATGGAGAAGGGAATTGGCCGTGCTCTTTGAAAGGAACCGTCCTGGCACTTGCCTGGAGCAATTCAGGGAAATCATGGAAAACCTACATCTGGATGGCTGGACACATGTTTGAACCATTGTCCTCCTGAATGCGAGTCCAATATGCTAATCACTGTGCTACCTTGCTCAGTGTATATTACAGTGTTTTGCTACCATATAAATCTACTGATATGGCTTGTGTGCCCTAGTCATTCCTAAATTGCAATAAATGATGGTGCTTCAGTTCAGTTATGGTATATGTTAACTTATGTTAATAATCAAAATGATTATGAATTTATTAATATTAACAATATTTATGACAGAGGAAGATAGTTTATTTTTCAGGTGACTGAATAACAGTGGAAGGAAGTGGCTCACAGAAGCACAAATTCAATAAAACATTTTACTCTCTATCTTTTAAATGATTTTCTGAATTTGAATACATGGATAAAGGAAAACTTAGGAAACAATAATGAGAGGGAGTAAGTGCAATATTATTATTATTATAATTTTATGATTCCTGATCCAGTGTTTGGAGTAAGTTTTCCTTAGCTACAGGATTTGCATCTTCTTCTCTTTGTGTGTCTCAGTTTCCACCATTCTTTTTTAATCCAAAAATTTGAAAATGAACTTTTTTATTTTTCATTTGAGTGTGTTTCCTGCAGTTGCTCCTGATCACCATGGGCTGCAAAAATTGAAGTGACACTCACAAAGAGTGCATCTTAATCTGCCATTAATGACTGATATTTACATCCAATTAGTCAAGCAAATACCCAGTTGTACATGTGAAGCTGATAAAAAAATGCTGCACTCAATAATCATATGAAAACATCACTATTGTAGGTATTCAGTAATTTTATTTAATACTCAAAGCCATAATTACAATTGAAGCCAAACCTGTGTATATGGTACCCATGAAATATTTCCACTATGTGTGATCTTAAATCAGAAACCTTATAAATGATCAGTAGCACTAAACTGGTACTCTGTTACATGTAAGTTACAGAGACAGGTGCTACTAGTCTTTGAACAGCTCTAAAGTGCTGCTTCATTACATGATGCAGCAGGACATAAAGTTGTGAACATGGAAGGAAATTATGTAATGTCTTGTTTATATTTGGTTACATCTATTAAATAATTTGCATTGTAAAATATCCACACATCAGGCATACATAATTTATCCTTGATGATGGTAATAACTATATGCCAGAAACTAAATCAAAGTGGAATTTTCAGTTGTATTTAAATTTTCCCGTGGTCAACAAGAGTAGAAATTATAACATATTCAAAATGTTTCATAATTAATCAAATTGCAAAGTGAGTGATGGTGGAGACAAGAATTATGAGTTCTAGATTGACTTCTTCCATGATACTGTAGGTTTGTTAAAAAGCCATACTTTTTTTAGGGTGATCAACTGTAACATGTAAGACAATATATAATGAACTGTGAAGAAACTTTGTGTGGCAGTACTGTAAGCTCCCTGAAGCTGAAAATAAAGTAATTTGTGTTGGCAGAAATGATGCTGAACTTCCATTCTTATTACTTATAAATGATATACAGTGTATTAAATAGCTTGTAAGAGTTATGTAAAACAAAGAGACACTTAATTAATTAAGGTGAATCAAAACTTAACCTCAACAATACATAAAACTAAATTAGAAGTGAGATTATACTGAAACAGCAAACATTACTTTTAATTTCCTCAATGAAAGTTTGCAATAATTGGAAAAATAGTTGTGTGCTCTCACATGAGATCTGCCTCTACTTGTGCACATTATTTTACATGTTTGCACTTAATTCAACTTAAATGATGAGCTTCAGTTTTAAATACACAGCATCATGGAACAAATGCCAAAAATAGCAGTGATCAGCTGCAAATTCTTAGTCAGTAAATTAAAACACACACGTGGTATGCACAAAAATCAATTGACACCACTATAATACAATGGGACCTCATTATAATCTAGTAACTTCTACAAATGTGACAGCTCCAAAAATTTGAAAGGAATATGTATTATGAATAATAATAAAAATATTAATATGCTGATTAATTGTACTGATTCACATTACATCATTAATATGTCATCCTTGGGTTCAGATTTTAATTAGTTAAATCCCCTAATAATCCATGTAAATGGAAAAAGTGGTTCTTCATTTTCCCACTCAATTTGTTGGAATTATATCTCACTCTCAGATACAATGACACTTCAAGGTTTTACTGTGGAGAAAGCCATAGGAGGATGCTAAAGGAAACAGTCAGAACTGAAAAAGCAAAATCAAGCGAATACCCACACTAGAACCTTTGCCGGATGCGGATGTAACCGAACTCACGGCTTTCATGATGCTCTTGTCCCAAGCGATGGAGGCCTCGAGCATGTAGAGAGCCATCGCAAGTTGTGCTGATGTGTGAGCACGCCCCACAGCCTCCCGCCACACGGCCAGCCCCTTGGGGATGCTGTCATCACAGGTTAGAGTATCTCCAGATATGCCAGACAGGTTTACATCCCCTGAGCTGTAAACAAAAATCATGTGATAGAAACCACCATATTTGTAGATTACTTGTTTGTACTTCTTGTACAAATAAATCACTCAAAACACATCAACCTATATGAAAAGACACAGTTCACACAGTTTGATAAAGGTTTCAAAGAAAATTATCAGAACAGTAGCACGTAGTGTATACAGCTCCTCAGGTAACTGCAGATCTCCTTTAATACATTCCAATTGAGAGTGAAACATCATAGCACAGAAGATAAAGACGCAAGTATTTTAGATATCACATGCTCAACAGCTTGAGCAGGAACAGACATGCGTAATTTCACCAAATTAATCTTTCAAACATTTTTGTTAAAACAGGCAATACTTCTGATAGTTTACTATCTTTATTTGATTTCATTTGGTATACACGCTGGGATATTTCAGCTCAGTCACACCTGCCTACCTGCACATAAAAGGAATTTGTCATTTGTCCATGTCTTCAGCTGAATCATAAATATCAGGTTGGTTTAAATGTAAGATATTTGCAATTTTCACAATGGCATTCTTAATACATGTTCTTTCATGGAAAATCATTGTTTGCAACAGCCCCTTGTTGAAAAACTACTATATTTAGTTGGGGCAGCCTCTGCACTCAAAGGGTGTATTTCGACTACTTACTAAAAAAAGTAATCAGCACCTCTCAGGCTTTTCCTGTGTCTTTACGATTACTACAACAACAACAAATACCCAAATAAGATATAATGAACCACATATTAGCACATTAGACCACGTTATCAAATTGGAAGATATGTGACTGTTAATATAATTAACACCGAGAACCACATCCCCTAGCTGGCTTCCAATACTTCCTTATCTGCTCCTAATTCCACATGTCTCTCTCCCCCTCACCCGGATCACCCCAACCCCCACCCACCTTATGCAGATCCACAAATCTGTTAGTGGGAACAATTATGTACACACCGTTGCCACAACTACAGCACTATGAATATACATTTTGAGTGTGTGTGTGTGTGTGTGTGTGTGTGTGTGTGTGTGTGAGAGAGAGAGAGAGAGAGAGAGAGAGAGAGAGAGAGAGAGAGAGAGAGAGAAAGGGGGAGGAAGGGATAACATGAACATACACTAGAAAAAAAGCAAAAGTTCAAAAAGCATTGTGTTTTATGATCTGTTGCTTGTATCTGTACATACTGCATTAGTTATCTGTGGGTGACTTGTAGCATTTCCTTATTCTTGTTTGCTGTTTCTATCCTGTGATTTCCATTATCTCAATAATTCACCTCCATATTGAGTTCTTATTAGACTCCCATGAATATTTGTTTTGACTTGTCTGAGTTAACTGGATTTCTGATGAATCAGAAAAATGTGTCTGCAAAAGATACAACTTTAGGGTATCACAGTTCTTTCACTTTTGTATAGAAGTGATATTTAAATAGTTAATTTATATATATATATATATATATATATATATATATATATATATATATATTAGTATGAAAGTTTAACGGGGCTTGGAAAGAAAGGCTCATATTATCTGATGATATGATACATTAAGCATTACAATGCTTCCCAAAAAGGGAAATTATATAAAGTAGTCATTCATAGTTCTGCATCACTGAAATTGTTGAAAATGTGCAGTGAAAAAGTTCAGGAGTATACAATGACAAATTTAAAACCTATCAATACAGCTTCACTAATCGAGCAATAACCCTGCATGCAGTACACTCACATAGTCTGGTTTGCACATCCCAGTATGAAAGAAAACCTTCAGGAATGCAGGGGAAGCTAATAATGAGCATCTCAACTAATTATGTCAACTAAATGCAACACACTACATTAAGTACCTTCAAGTGTTAAGACTAATATTTTTTGGATCAAAAGAAAAATGTACTCATTTTAAAATAAAATACAAAATATGAGAGTTTTGGACATTATAATCACTAGTGAAGAGGATGCCCTAGAAAAATCTCACTTTCAGAAAATGTCCCACATAATTACATCTGAAAACTGAGCTGTACTCATACTTACTTTATTTTATCTAAGATTCAGTGGCATTTATCTCAGAAAATGTGGTATTTATTGTAGCACGTTAACAACTGGTATAATGAACTGTTTGGGGAGCTTCTATTGTTGTAAGCTTCTTATTTTACATCACATACCATATTTTGTGGAGTATAAGACACACTTTTTTTTTCGAAAAATTGTCTCCAAAATTTAGATGTGTCTTATACTCAGAAATAATATAAAAATATCCAGTGTTTGACATAAAATTCCTGGCAGTCTTTAAAAGGGCCAGATATTCTATGTTGTGGGAAATCTATCTCCATTTGCTATCATTGGATTCAACTGACAGCAGCAGTGCACCGATGCAATGAACATGAGTTGCAGGGATTCACAAACTTGCAAACACTGTCTCCCTTGTGTACCGCCATCACAAACCCAGAGCACAGCATAGCCTATGAGGCATCATTGCAGCATATGGTGCCAGGAACCTGAACTGAAAGTGATATGTGTTATCAGTAACAATACAATATTTTTGTTAGCTAGTTTCATATTGGGAAAAAAAAGGTATGTATGTGATGTGGGCTATAAATTGAAAGTAATAGCATATGCAGGAGAGCATGGAAACAGAGGAGCTGAGTGGCATTTTGGTCCTCTACCTACAGGAGAAACCATTCGCAATTGGTGAGCTGGTAAAGAAGAATTAAAATAGATGACAAAGACTAAATGTGCAAATAGATGGCTGAACGCAAAATGGCCAAAACTACAAGATTACGTATTGAAATGGATTAAAAGACACCATAAAAATGGCACCAGAATTAATACAAAAATGATTCAAATACACACCCATAAGCTGGCGCTACAATGGAACTTAATATACTTTATAGGTGGAGTTGGTTTGTGCTACAGGTTTACGAAGCATCATAGACGTACCGTATTTACTCGAATCTAAGCTGCACTTTTTTTCCAGTTTTTGTAATCCAAAAAACCACCTGCAGCTTGGAATCGAGTGCAAAGTAAGCGGAAGTTCTGAAAAATGTTGGTAGGTGTCGCCACAACTAACTTCTACCGTCAAATATATGTAGCGCAAAACAAGTATGCTTTGCAGGCACAAAGATAAATACTGGCGCCAAAACCTCTGCATCAGTAAATAAATTAAAAGAAAAGGTAGAAGAATGTAAACATTATGCCATGTATTCTTTTGTGTTTGCTGCTATCACATTTAAATCCTGTCTGCCTAATAAACTACGATACCAGAGTGAGACAACAGCAAACGTGGAAGAATACACATGTCATGTCATGTTTATATTCGTATTATTCTTATGCTGAGTAGTGATACAGTCAGAAATGAAGCACGGCAACTGACTAGATTTTTAAATCTAAGATGACTCTAATTTCTGTGCAGAATGTAATGTACTAAAGAGGCGTCTGCAAAGATTTTCAAATGGAGAAAAATTTTTGCTAAACTCTCGTTCAGAACATCTTCTATCATACGCAGTCTATTATTTGGTTCTTGTTGATCATTATTAAAGAAAGCAGCAGTGTAAGTAACAACAAATAGCAGTGTCTTGCCATTGTTTCGCTTATGAGACAACTCCTCTCTTTTTTTTTTTTTTAATAGTAAGCCGCGGTAGCATGCACAAAAACAAGCCATGCTGCGAGCGGCGACAGGTTGTAAACACTCATTATCAGAATGCAACAAACAATGCATGACACAGTACAATAATGCACTTTCAGCTTAGCGTGACATAAACCCCTATAACAAAGAGCACAGCACTTATCAGATCAAAGCAAAATAAGCAATCGATTCAAACCAGATGAAGCGCGAAAAAGGAAGCCATATAAATACAGACGGAGCAGCTGACACATAGCAATGGCTACTTGGTAAAGCTTAATTGTTAATCTTACGACTTGAACCAAACTACTGCAGCTTTATCTTCATCCATTTGACCTCAGTTGTGTTTCACATTACAATGGACCAACTTTGTTTCAATTTGGATGGGCGGTTTAAAACTTTTCTCTCACCTTGAATTTCGAGTCTCAAATTTCAGGAGCGGCTTAGATTTGGGAATTTTTTTCCCTTGATTTTGAGTCTCATTTTTCAGGTGTGGCTTAGATTTGAGTGCAGCTTAGATTCAAGTAAATATGGTAGCATGTGAACCAAAACCAAAATATCTCAGAAAATGTCACAAGAGTATGAAGAGAAAATATTATCTTTCCATTGCTATATTATTCAACATTGAAAGAAAACCAGTGTGGAATAAGCCAAATAACAAATATAGACGAAAGTCCTCCAAGATTTGATGTCCAAGTAACAGAACTGTTGCCATGAAAGGTGCTAAAACTGTGACTATAAAAACAAGTGGATGTGAAAAAATGCAATACACTGTTGTTGTTTTGTGTTGTGCCCATGGTACTAAACTTAATCCAATGATCATTTTCTAGCCCGAAACAATGACAAAACCTTCTGAAATACTGTCTGATATTGTCGTTCATGTACGTGACAAGGTCTGGATGGATGAGGCTGGTATGGATTAACAGAGTGTGGGAGAGAAGGAAAGGTGCTTTACTGAATAAGAGTTCTCTTGTGTGAGATCAGTTTAGTAGCCATTTGAAAAACTGTGTGAAAGAGAAATTGAAACAGGGAAATACAAAGCATGCTGTTATTCTGAGTGGACTTAATTTACAACTGTGACCTTTTGATGTCTCGATAAATAAACTGTTTAAAGTGTATGAGAGAGGAATGGAACAAATGGATGATGGGTGAAATCCCACATGAATTCATGCCGAAGGGAGCTTTAAAACAACATAAAATCAAACAAGTGTCTCCGTGGATAAAAACAGTTGTGGTCTAGAGTGAGAGGAGACATTATTGTTAAATCTTGGAAGAAATGCAGCATAAATAAGAAAGTCCAGATGACAATTTTCAGTGATTTTAAAGGTCAGTTCGATTTTATAAACTTTGAAATTTTTTTTGTCTTGGTCTGCAGTCTAATACTTAAAATGGTAAAAACATAATTTTTTAAATAATTACTTAAAAATTAATCTGTGTCTTATAGTCTGTAGCATCTTATGGTCCACAAAATATGGTAACAACTCTTGGTACCAGCCCAAAGTATCATACTGAGAAAAAAATAAAACTTCATTCAGAACTTTTAATCCTAATCCTACCATAAACACAGTAAGTATTTTATAAATATGTGGCTGGAACAGAGAGCCATCCACTACAATAAAATTTTTGTCACTCAGTTGAGACAGTGGCTCATTTGAGCACCACCATTGTTATCCCAACACCCAAATGCATTGTCAATGATCGGTTGTAACAGACTGCTGCATAGTAATGCTGTACAGCTAGGTTGGTCAGTGTATAAATATAAATGACTAAATTCATAGGGTTGATACAGATCTGATGTGACTAGGCATACATAGCTTGCTTGTAACACCAAAGTCACTTTTCCGTTGCCTATATTTACCACACAAAAAAGGTGTAAGCAGATTGGAAAACTCATGTCAGTCACTGTGAATAGTAAAATATTAAAATACCAAGTGTTACTTCACTTAAAATGTTTATGACAGATGCAAACTAGTGTCAGTGTCAAGCAAAAGATTGAAAGATGTTTGCTTCATATTGACTTGAGCATCAGTATTTTTAGAGCCATGAATTTAATTTTTTCCCCAAGCAAAGATGTTTTATGTATGTAACATTCATCTATAAACACATGGCAAACTTCTGGAGTTTTAAACTACATGTTCCATAACCATGAGTTGGCAGGATCTAGTTATACTTAAATTCATGAAAGTAACCATGACCTCGTATTCTTCTACAAGGATATGCAAAAATAGAATACAGCAATGTTAATAAACTGATTGTAACCAGTCAGTACACTTATTTATTTTGCTCTACCGCTTCAAGTGTAATATTTGAATACTGAGATGGCAGTGTCATAAAGTCATGCACTATAACACGCAACAGTACCCAATTGTTGGCTCTGAGACACTGTGTTGGGGAGTGACAAGAAACTCAATTTCCACAAGAAAATATCACCGAGAGTTACCCTCTACCCACCATCCCATTATTTTCAAATGGAAAATTACAGCTAAATTTCCTCTTGGCAGTAAGGACAGTAGAAATGGATTTGTTTTTATAATGGTTGTTGATATTAACGTGACGTCCTGCTCCCATGTATTTTGGAAGCATCCTCCATGATATTATGACTTTGAGAGAGCCTTGTTGGTTTTTGTAATACTGTTACAACTGTCAATTTCATTGTAGAGTAGCACCATCAGCATTTGTATAGGTGATAGCACAAGATGAGTAGTCTATTAATGGAGCAGTCCATAACTACACACTCAAAATTACTTTTACATTTGATGATAAGTCTCCATCCGAGATAACATGCTGCTTCCTCCCTACACAAAAGGTCCTCAATCCAGACACAAATTTCACCTGATACGTCAAATTACCTTACCTTTGGCAATAAGCATAGGTGTGGTACTGAGTAAAATGCTTTTCAGAAATCAAGAATTACTGCATTTTCCTGCCTGCCTTGATCCAAAGCTTTCAGTATGTCATGTGAGAAAAGTGCAAGTTGGGTTTCACGTTGTATACTGCACAGTTTCTTGAGCAAAAATGAAAGAATTTAGCACTTTTTGAGCCAGATTCAATTACAAAGACGTGGAGAACACTTCACATAGTTTCAGTAGGTTTTGTTGTTGCTGCTTACTTTTTGCATAGAGCTAGATGTAGTCCACATAAGATAACTTGAAGGGTTTTCACTAACAGATTTTATAATATACTGTTATCTTGTTAGAATTTAGCAGGTTCAAAAAAATATCTAAATTACAAACAACAGAGAACTGAGTCAATCATTACTCATAACTGGAACTTCTTTGGTTCCAACGTTCTCAATATTTCCAAATGGTGGTTACTTGATATTTGACCAGGAAAATATCATTTTATGTCTCCTTATAACTTCTAAATGAACGAGAGAAGTTTTTCTTTGACTTACAATATACACCATTATTTCTCTATCTACACTCATCCTCTGTCTGGAGATACTGGCTGACTTTACATAAATCTTCGTCCTCACTGTACTAATTCATCAGAACAGATTTTCCATTCTGACAAATGCATATGCTAATCATCTCTCAATCTTGTTTCTCACTAGGACATTTCATTGACAATCAAACTGCTGCTTCTTCTGTCAATGGCTCACATTACTGGAGGAGCTTACAATGAGAACAGAACTCTCCCACAGGTTCAACTGTACTCATGAGGATCCTATTCCACTCCCCTCACCAAGAAACAATTCTTGGCAGTAATGAGGATTTAACCTGACTCCTCAGTTAGGCAATAACACATGCCGTCCATGTAAACATAGTAATATCATGGACCAAGCGGGCATTATGAAAAGTGTGATACTGGCTATTAAGAATGTAACCATATGAGAGTTTGTATATTTTTGAAATGCAAATTAGATGGTTATCTCTTCCAAACTATATTGTTCAATACAAACTCATCAATAATTATAAAACTCAGTACAATGTTTAGTTGGTATAGCAAATTTTGAAAGCTACATTGTAAACAACTGGTATATACTCACATTTTCTTTGATCTCAAATTATTCTATCAGAACATGATAACAGAACGTTATACATTGAAGAGCCAAAGAAACTGGTACACCTGCCTTATATTGTGTAGGGCCCCTGCGAGCATGCAGAAGTGCCAGAACACGATGTGGCATGGACTCTACTAATGTCTGAAGTAGTGCTGGAGGGAACTGACACCACAAATCCTGCAGGGCTGTCCATAAATCCATAAGAGTATGAGGGGATGGAGATCTCTTCTGAACAGCACGCTGCAAGGCATCCCAGATATGCTCAATAATGTTCAAGTCTGGGGAGTTTGGTGGCCAGCGGTAGTGTTTAAACTCAGAAGTGTGTTCCTGGAGCCACTCTGTAGTGATTCCGGACGTGTGGGGTGTCACATTGTCCTGCTGGAATTGCCCAGGTCTGTCAGAATGCACAATGGACATGAATGGATGCAGGTCATCAGACAAGATGCCTACATAAGTGTCACCTATCAGCCATATCATATCAGGGGTCCATATCACTCCAACTGCACATGCCCTACTCCATTACAGAGCCTCCTACAGCTTGAATAGTCCCCTGCTGACATGCAGGGTCCACAGATTCATGAAGTTGTCTCCATCCCGTACACGTCCATCCACTCAAGATAATTTGAAACAAGACTCATCCAACCAGGCAACATGTTTCCAGTCATCAACAGCCCAATGTCGGTGTTGACAGGCCCGGGCGAGGCATAATACTTTGAGTTGTGTTGTCACCAAGGGTACATGAGTGGGTCTTTGGCTCCGAAAGTCCATATTGATGATACCTTGTTGAATTGTTCGCACACTGACACTTTTTGATGGCCCAGCATCAAAATATGCAGCAATTTACGGAAGGGTTGCACTTCTGTCACACTGAACAATTCTCTTCAGTCGTCACTGATCCTGTTCTTGTAGTATCTTTTTCCAGCCACAGCAATGTCAGAGTTTTTATGTTTTACTGGATTCCTGATATTCACAGAACACGCGTGAAATGTTTATATGGGAAAATTCCCACATCATTGCTACCTCAGAGATGCTGTGTACCATCACTCATGTGCCAACTATAACACCACATTCAAACTCACTTAAATCTTGATAACCTGCGATTGTGGCAGCAGTACTGATCTAACAACTGTGCCAGACACTTGTTGTCTTATTTAGGCATTGCCAAACCGCAGTGCCTTATTCTGCCCGTTTACATATATCTGAATACACATGCCCATTCCAGTTTCTTTGGCACTTCAGTGTAAACATGTCAACAACAAAAAGCACTCTGTAATTAATATATTAATGAACAATATTTTTACATTGTTAATCAACTGGAAAAATCGAGTTTAATGACAAAGAAAACAGTGTATTAATATGTAATTGTATCTCTAAAACAAAAGATATGTATAAAGTAATGAAAACTCAAAAGTTTGTAACTGTGAATTAACTTGTTTAAGAAACCTAACCACAGATCTCTATTTTTCCAGTTGTTCAGATATATAAAAAATGGAACTGCTGAGGTCACCATAGTTGTTGCACGAGCATCAAAATTTGGTTGGCATCCATGTCACTAAGAGATGTAATTTTACCATGCTCTCAAAGTTTTGTCAATCTTAATTTCATTCTGTTTTGTGTAAAAAGTAATGTGCAATAAATACAAACAATTTAATTACACACCTGGTGTCATCTACATTATTTGGAGAACCGATTTGCAGATTGGATTTTTCCAGGCAGCGAACTGCAGATGGGCACCCAAAATCATCATGCAAGACATTATCAAATAATCAGATGAGTATTTTTGTTGCCAGCTTAAATGTGAATATTGCTCTTTACACTTTAATTTTTTTGTGACATACATTTGTAAAAGGTTTGTTGCCTGAATTCTGGACTTATAATTTCACTTCATTATTGACCCAATACTGAGCATTACAGTACACCATGTAGACAGTCTTACACAACTGCTGACAAAAAAAAAAGTAGTATAGCCAACACTAATGTAAGGAAAAGAAGCCACGAGAAATTGGCAGTATCAGAAAGTAACAACTTCCTACAAGCCCTCTGGTTTTATAACATAAACAGATTCACTGAAAGCTACAGAAACCGTGTATCATGTGTCTCTCCTAATGGTTGCCAGGGGATTTTCCTCTTGTGAGTTTGGTCATGAGCTGTTTCATACTATCTCCATTGTCAATGGAAAATATTATTTTGATTTATATTATTAAAAAAATCATACCTACATTTTAAGAAAATTGTGAAAAAGATAGAGTGCTACACACTGTAAAGATGATGTGCTGAGCTGCAGACAGGCACGATTAAAAGACTGTCACACACGTAAAAGTCTTTTTGCTGTGCCTGTCTGCAACTCAATGTGTCATCTTTACAATGAGTAGCACTCTATCCTTTTCATAATATTGCTGGTACTCCAACTTGGACTTTCCACTGTTTGATTACATCTAAATTTTAATTTTATGTGGCTAACAGAGGCAAAACCTCAAACTAGGGCTGTTTATAAACTATTGATGTATTGATGTATCAATATTTTTCCAAAAAGTGTCAATATATATCAGCAATATCAAAATGGCAATACTGAGTGCCAATAACTTTCTTATATATTATATTTTTTTGACAATTTTTGGTACATATTTGAAGCTGTTCTTTTGAAATTGTAGTAGAACATAATTTCACTTTCACTGGGTGAAGGAGTCTTACTACTTTTTGAGCTTTCATCATGTCCAATCTTTCTCTTTGACTGTGTGAAGCAAGAATATATATGTGATAACAAGGGGAAGTCTGACTGGCTGGGGGAGGGGGGGGTGAAGGTAATAGCACACCAGTTGCATTAAAAAACAAAATTTCAACGCAGCTCGTGTGCTATTTTTTCACATCGGCATTCTTCAAAAACAGTTGCTGAAAATGATGAACAAAAATCTAAATGACATGATTGGTCTTCGCTGTGGGCAGAAATGTATGAGGGGAAATGCTGATGTAATCAGCACTTGTTGCTACCAACAGAAACTGCAACATTTAGCTTCACCATGCAATTTTGACACTACAACTGCTAGGTCACTGACATTGAAAAAAAAAAAAAAAAAAAAAAAAACAGGGAAGTCAACATGAAGTGATGAAACTGAGCCACAGACCCATCGGATACTTTTTATTGTGCCACTTACATGCGGATACTATTGTTAGCAAAGTGGTTATTGCCAAGGATAAACATGCATAGTTTTCCTTTCAGTTCTTGCTCTAAGGGGGATAGCCAGGCTACTAGTTTTTTGATGTACAGAATATCTAACAATAAACCAGTACTTAAATATACTGCTATAAAACTGGCAGTATGCTTACAATGTGAAGCCAATATTTTTATGGGCCTCTACATCAATATTTTTTCCGTCAATATATCAATACCTTTTCTCGATATATCACATTCCCAATATTTTTAAAACTATCAACAGTCCTACCTCAAACTAGTGTTGTGTGGTATTAAGGTCAAGGTGATTTACTGAGAGCAACAGCAAAAAATGCAGAATAATCATGTTTCTGGCAGCAACTGGATGCATCTCAATATACATCTAAAACTATTCTCTCCCAGCCACCTGAAAGAATGTGGCCAAGGGTGTTTTACATACAACTTTATTTACCATTTTCCCCATTCCATTTATGAATGGTGTACAAAAAGAATGATGGTGGGTAAGCTTCCACATGAGCTTCAACTCTTCTTATTTAACCATCACAGTCATTTCATGAGATATATATGGAGCACAGTTACATACTGCCCAAGTGTTCTTTGAATTTACACTTTTGAAATATTAACAGTAAAATCCTGTGTGCTGTGTAATGCCTCTCTTGTAACTGTGTTTTGCTTCATCTCTACTGCTTCTATTAATCTGACCTGGTAATAGTCGCAGACCCATAGAAGATACTCAGGAACTGGTCAAGCAAGGATTTTTTATGTCATATCTTTTATGCGTAACTCACATTTCATTAGATGTTGTTCAGTGGGTTTCAGTCTGGCATCTGCCTTTCTTACAATTAGTTTTGTAAGTGTAGTTCTATTTTAAATCACTCCAGACACATGTCCTTAGAGATTTAATGGCTATGTCTGTTTCAAATGACTTTTATCCACTCAGATAATCACACTATAATGGGGCTTATGGTCTACTTACATGTAACATGTTACAACTGTTACATTTGCCAGTTACTGCAACAAATGCCAATACATTACAAGTATTTTAACATTTTCAGACTTTTCAGTACTTCAGACATCATCTGCATATAGCATCACAGAGCTTCCAACATTAATTACCAGATCATTGAGATGCATCATGAAGAGTGCCAGTACAATAAAACTTCTTTAGGACATGCCCAGTTTATGTTCACGATTTCTCTTCATTTGCTTACTTCTATTTGCTAGGCAGTCTTCAGACCAATCACAAAACTGTCTGAAACTCCATAAGCTTGTTCTTTGTTCACTATGTGATAGTCACTGTATATCACAGTACGACGGGACTTTAGAAAAGTGTGGCATGTAACAGCAACCAAACTCAATGATTTGCTGTGACTGTAAATAAATAATTTTGAACTGAATATCACAGTGGCAATGGCCCTGCCACAGTGGATACACCGGTTCGCGTGAGATCACCGAAGTTAAGTGCTGTCAGGCATGGTCGGCACTTGGATGGGTGACCATCCAGGCCGCCATGCACTGTTGCCATTTTTTGGCGTGCACTCAGCCTCGTGATGCCAATTGAGGAGCTACTCAACCGAATAGTAGCGGCTTTGGTCAAGAATACCATCATTATGACCGGGAGAGCGGTGTGCTGACCCCACGCCCCTCCTATCCGCATCCTCCTCTGAGGATGACACGGCAGTCGGATGGTCCCGATGGGCCGCTTGCGGCCTGTAGATGGAGTGGAATATCACAACAGAGTGATCTGACATTGCTGTATTAATTGGGAACATAAAAACACAATTCTGAAATTTTGTTAAAATGAGACACAGAACTATGCTTTCCTTTGACAGCGAAGGTTGTATGAAGATTTTGAGCAGTTTTTGTTAAGGGCTTAACAACCATACATGTCACAAAGACTAAACTGAAAATACCTTCAAAACACTAGAGAAATGGCATATGATAACTCTTAGTAGAGATACCTTGTAAAATATTTCCTTGGTATATTTTAAGTGTTTAGACCTATATGATGTTATCACAGTTCTAAGTCTTCACATGACATCAATACAAGTTATCAAGATTAATTTAGCAGTAATGTAAATGTTTATCTACAGCAAGCAATTGAATTTCTTCTCCATCACATAATTATAAATAAAAAATGAGTATGCTTTACAATGGCCCAGGCAAAAAGTAGACCACATCTACTTCTTGTACAAGAAAAGTTAAGGTGTCAAACTGGATGGTAAAACTTGTGTTCAGCCTTTGAGCAGAACTAATATGCAGTTTACATGGCTAATTTTACCAACAAAATATTAGTATTTTAATGTACACTGATCAGTTAGAACATTATACCACCTACATAATATCCGGTGTGTCCACCTTTGGCACAGATAACAGTAGCGATGCGTTGTGGTGTGGAATCAATGAGGCCTTGGTAGGTCACTGGAGGGAGCTGGCACCACATCTGCACATAAAGTCACCTAATTCCTGTGAATTCTGGGGAGGGGGTGATGAGCTCTGACACCACATTCAATCATACCCTATATATGTTCTATTGGGTTCAGATCTGGTGAGTTGGAGGGCCAACACATCAATTGGAACTCGTCACTGTGTTCCATGAACCACTCCATCACACTCCTGGCCTTGTGACATGGTGCACTATCTTGTTGAAAAATGCCACTGCTGTCGGGAAACACAATCGTCATGAAGGGTTGTACATGGTCTGCAACCAGTGTATGATACTCCTTGGCAGTCATGATGCCCCTCACAAGCTCCACTGGATCCATGGATGCCCACATGAATGTTGAATGTTCCGCACAATGTAGAGCCACCACCAACTTTCCTCTGTCTGGTTGTACAGGTGTCAAGTTGTTCCCCTGGAAGATGACAGATTAGTGCCTTCCCATCGGTGTGATAAAGAAGGTATCAGGATTCATCAGACCATGTAACACTCTGCCCCCGACGTCGTGGTGTTCACATTGGCACACGCATGGGTCATCGACTGCGAAGCTCCATTGTTAGGGGTGTTCAATGCACTGTGTGTTCAGACATGCTTGTACTCTGTCCAGCATTAAAGTCTGATGTCAGTTCTGCAACAGTTCACCACCTGTCCTCTTTTACCAGTCTGCCCAGCCTACAATGTCCGGCATCTGTAATGAGAGGTGGCTGCCCAACCCCATGATGTCTGGGAGTGGTTTCACCTTGGTTTTACCAAGTATTGAAAGGAACTCACCACAGCACTCCTCAAACACCTGACAAGTCACACAGTTCCCGAAATGTCCATGCCGAGTCTACAGGCTATCACAAACTGCCATCAGTCCAGCTCAGATGGCTTGTTTGCCTTCTCCATTCTACACACAGACAGCGCGCTCATTGATACTACGTGCACCTTCTGTGTGTCTGACTAGCACTAGCAGTCATTCCTCGCTACGAGATGCTGCTGTCACCTGAATGGGTTTATATCGATAGTAGGTTGATGGTCATAATGTTCTGGCTGATCAGTGTATGTAGTATTTTAATTAATCTTTCAGTTATATGGTCAATAGCATTACTGTACAAAACATTACAATCTCACAAAATTCTGGTTACAACTCTTGCGTATTCAGACTAAAACTGTTGCCACAAGAATTACACTCAAAATACACTTTAAGAAATAGGTATCAAACATGTAGAGCTTGAGCAGAAATTGTCTTGGACAAAAAGAACAAATTCTGTATGTATGATGTGTGTATTAACTATTGAATTATTTTCACACCACTAGCCTCATAATCAAATTTCACAGTGTCAGGAAACATGTTTATTTTTTTCCCTGAGGAAGAAAAGGAATCAAGGTTAGAGTTTAATGTGCCCTTGAAACTTTGGTCATTATGGACAGAGCATACTCCCATGTGAATAATGATGGTAGTGGGAATCAACTGCAGTCTTCTTGAAGGCACCATACACTATTTACTCAAAGTAAAATTGAAAATGTAAACTAAGATACCTGGATGGGGATTTGGATGCGCTCCTCTCATCTTTACTTCTCCTCTTAGATAGCACAACACATTATTTATAATTAACTGGTAACTTTGAATGCTTGTAGGCATTGTAATAAACTGAATCCCATACAAATTGTTGTGTGGGGCAACGTTTACCATTCTTCTATAACAATAATCATAAAACACTGTATGATCAGCCTTCTTTTTGTATTCACTTTTGTTACTGTATCACATACAAGATGCATTCAGCACAAGGCATAAAACATAAAAAGGATGTATTACAGCAAAATCTAAGATTAAAGCAAAAGATGTTAATTAACCTTTCAGTTTGATGATTAACAGCATTACTATACAAAATATTATAATAGACTCACCTCACACCGAGTGGAGGCTTTAAGTATCTTCTTTCAATTGCAGCTTCTAAGGAAATGAGACGTTCTTTTGCGATCTCGACTGGATTTGTCTTTGCTTCATCAACATCTGATGGTAAACACGATGGTCTGAACACAGCTGTCTCATCTGAAGTAATCCGCGGTGGGACCTTCCATCCCTAAATGTGTAGCACATAAAAGAAAAATAACATGTATCGCTGAACACAACTAGTTACCACAAACAGCCTCACAACCTCATAACTAAATAAGTCCTTGTGGTAATAAAAATGAGAAGCTATTTGCTGTGAATAGAAAATACATAATATACAGTACGTGGCTGAGAGGAGGAAGCAAACCGGTGGTAAAAACAGAAAAATTCACCCAGCCACAGGCAAAAGTTGTTCTGCTTATGAATACTGGTTTAAGGGAGTGAAGAAAGTGTCATTTATATAGGAAGAACAGACACTGCAAAATGCAACCTAATCTAAGAAGAAACAGATAAAATTTATGAATCATTAACAGAAAGTGAGGGGTGTGAGAGACTGATATGAAGAAAGAAAAAAAAGTGTGTGGATTACCAAAGTGGTGAAAAATTAAATAATGCTCCTTATATTTAGAACACACAGCAAAATTATATTCCAAAAACCATAATACGGCATTAAGTAAAGTGTAGCTTAGTAGAAATATACATTATTTGCCATAACTTACCTTTATCTGCATGCTGGCATTAGCTACCTTGTCTTCAAGTACTTCAAGCTGTTCCAGCATCTGCAAGTCAACACGAAGTGCTACTCGTGGGTACCATTGATCTGGCTCATCTCGCAGAGGTGCTCCACCAGGTAATGCTGCGATTTTGTGATCCATGTCAGTGATTGCCAGATCTGTCACAGCTTTTTCACCTCCAGCAACACACACCTATAATGGACCAATATTGCTTCTTACTTGTTTCCATTTAACTGTTTATTGTCAGTTTATCATATAAATTTTGATTACAATGGTCCAGTTCCAATTTACATCAAATGGAAGAAAAGCAGCCTTACAAACAAAGAAAAATGAGTTTGAGAGCATTGCATAAAACCACAAGTGTGATTAATAAAAACACTACTAAAGGCAGTATCTACAACCAACAATTATTACAGAGAAAAAATTTTACATAAAATTTACAATTAAAACAATGCACATACTTTTTGTAATTCTTGTGAACACACATGGTACTAAGCTCAGTAAAATAAAACAGTAAACCTTCCCTAGGAGTTTTGTAATTATTATACAAATATAGCACACAAAATGTCCTGTTTTGTCCAGTATTTCTTTTCTTCAGTCAGAAAAATGTTGGTGCTAATGATAGCAATAACAGGGAAAAAAAGAAACAATAGTTTCTAACACAAAAAATAATAATAAATGTAATGATAGTTGCAAGAGAGCAAATTTTCAAATCAAATATAGTATGATGTGAAACACATAAGCCTCTAAAATGATATTTCGTTTTTATAGCTTCATAGTAGTTATAGATAACACAGTGTACTGCACTCTACTGACAACAACCAAAGCAGCAAAATCAAAAATGAGGCATTGCAAACACACCACCAAAGAGTAAACATGCATTCAAATACATCATCCTCTTTTTCCATACTCACACTAGAAATGAACATCCGATCCATTTGCTATGATGCCAAACAGAATACAAAAATTTATAAGTATGTGGATAATGAGCAAGAAATCTTTTAGTCCTAAAGAGAATTGGCTATTACTGACCACTTGTGGGACAAATTGAGTGACACAGAAAACTTATAAAATGTTTAATATTCTCCCCCTCTATATGGTAATACTGCACTACAGGTAACTTAGGCTGACAAGTACCTCTATGTGCACCAAAAGTAATGCTGCAACACTTTAGGCTTATGAATGGTTGAAGGTGTAAATATGCTTAAGTATACTACTGATAAAGTATTCTTCTCTTAATGTATTACAGTGTGGAATTTAAAACTGCATGTTTAATACATCATGTGCTCCTTTTGTGGCAGGCTATACACATATCTCAAGAAATAAATGTAGTTCTATAATGCATACAGTTGGACCAAACAACAAATAACACTCTACAGAGCAGTAGAAAAATAATCTTGATGGATATGACATCCCATCAAATCCTGGAGAAAAAACATCAACTGAGCCACATATTGTTCACCTGGGAGATATGGCCAACACCATGACAGCAGTGCACCTTATAATGCCTAGTTGTACGATGAGATCCAGTCCCAGCGCACTGGGCATAAAACTGTATCAGCAGAGTACAGCCTACGTTTTGCATATGTTGTTACCAGATAAAACTTGTTGACATCATCTCCTAACTGTGTTGTTCACTGAGATTTGCTTTTGGTTTATACTACCAGGCCAGACCATGCATGCTTACTGCAGAAATCGTAAATTTGTTGTTAAATGTGGGTGTATTAGCTGTTGGAAGCGTCTCTTTCCATGTAGGACAATTCACATAATATTTTCAACTTTTGATTTCCCTGCACAAGAGGTAAGTTTCTGCATCTGTGTTCAGCTCAGTACATTTGTCTGAAATAGTGTAGGAACCCCATAGGAATATTTAAAAGCATAGGAGCTTCTGTAAGTTTGGAAAATACGAGAAGTACTACCAGAAGTGAAGCTATGAGGGTAGGTCTTGAGTGATGTCTGGATAGCTCAGTGTATAAGAGACTGCCCCTAAAACCAAGGGTCTGGGTTCAAGTCCTAGTCGAGCACACACTTTTAATCTGCCACGATATTTCAAAATACTACACGCACTACCGCAGATTGAAATAGTCATTCTGGAATATTTAAAAGGTTCTACAGTATTGACTTAAGTAAACAATGAAATCTGTAGCTTTGCAGTTTAAAAATGAAATTGAGTAATATGTCAAGAACATCTTTTTGGGCAGTGCGCATTGCGATAGGCAAACAATTGAAAGGATGTGTACATTACTATCAATAGAATGATTACAGAAAGCTGGCTTAAGCCAGAGATAAATTCTGCTGAAATTTTTACAAAGGTACAGACGGTGTTTAGAAAGGATAGATTGCATGCAACCGGTGGTGGAGTGTTCGTCGCTGTTAGTAGTAGTTTATCCTGTAGTGAAGTAGAAGTGGATAGTTCCTGTGAAATATTATGGGTGGAGGTTACACTAAACAACCGAACTAGGTTAATAATTGGCTCCTTTTACCAACCTCCCGACTCAGCAGCATTAGTGGCAGAACAACTGAGAGAAAATTTGGAATACATTTCACATAAATTTTCTCAGCATGTTATAGTCTTAGGTGGAGATTTCAATTTACCAGATATAGACTGGGACACTCAGATGTTTAGGACGGGTGGTAGGGACAGAGCATCGAGTGACATTATACTGAGTGCACTACCCGAAAATTACCTCGAGCAATTAAACAGAGAACCGACTCGTGGAGATAACATCTTGGACCTACTGATAACAAACAGACCCAAACTTTTCGACTCTGTATGTACAGAACAGGGAATCAGTGATCATAAGGCCGTTGCAGCATCCCTGAATATGGAAGTTAATAGGAATATAAAAAAAGGGAGGAAGGTTTATCTGTTTAGCAATAGTAATAGAAGGCAGATTTCAGACTACCTAACAGATCAAAACGAAAATTTCTGTTCCGACACTGACAATGTTGAGTGTTTATGGAAAAAGTTCAAGGCAATCGTAAAATGCGTTTTAGACAGGTACGTGCCGAGTAAAACTGTGAGGGACAGGAAAAACCCACCGTGGTACAACAACAAAGTTAGGAAACTACTTCGAAAGCAAAGAGAGCTCCACTCCAAGTTTAAACGCAACCAAAACCTCTCAGACAAACAGAAGCTAAACAATGTCAAAGTTAGCGTAAGGAGGGCTATGCGTGAAGCGTTCATTGAATTCGAAAGTGAAATTCTATGTACCGACTTGACAGAAAATCCTAGGAAGTTCTGGTCTTACGTTAAATCAGTAAGTGGCTCAAAACAGTATATCCAGACACTATGAGATGATGATGGCATTGAAACAGAGGATGACACGTGTAAAGCTGAAATACTAAACACCTTTTTCCAAAGCTGTTTCACAGAGGAAGACCGCACTGCAGTTCCTTCTCTAAATTCTCGCACAAACGAAAAAATGGCTGACATCGAAATAAGTGTCCAAGGAATAGAAAAGCAACTGGAATCACTCAATAGAGGAAAGTCCACTGGACCTGACGGGATACCAATTCGATTCTACACAGAGTATGCGAAAGAACTTGCCCCCCTTCGAACAGCCGTGTACCGCAAGTCTCTAGAGGAATGGAGGGTTCCAAATGATTGGAAAAGAGCACAGATAGTCCCAGTCTTCAAGAAGGGTCGTCGAGCAGATGCGCAAAACTATAGACCTATATCTCTTACGTTGATCTGTTGTAGAATTTTAGAACATGTTTTTTGCTCGCGTATCATGTCATTTCTGGAAACCCAGAATCTACTTTGTAGGAATCAACATGGATTCCGGAAACAGCGATCGTGTGAGACCCAACTCGCTTTATTTGTTCATGAGACCCAGAAAATATTAGATACAGGCTCCCAGGTAGATGCTATTTTTCTTGACTTCTGGAAGGCATTCGATACAGTTCCGCACTGTCGCCTGATAAACAAAGTAAGAGCCTACGGAATATCAGACCAGCTGTGTGGCTGGATTGAAGAGTTTTTAGCAAACAGAACACAGCATGTTGTCATCAATGGAGAGACGTCTACAGACGTTAAAGTAACCTCTGGCGTGCCACAGGGGAGTGTTATGGGACCATTGCTTTTCACAATATATATAAATGACTTAGTAGATAGTGTCGGAAGTTCCATGCGGCTTTTCGCGGATGATGCTGTAGTATACAGAGAAGTTGCAGCATTAGAAAATTGTAGCGAAATGCAGGAAGATCTGCAGCGGATAGGCACTTGGTGCAGGGAGTGGCAACTGACCCTTAACATAGACAAATGTAATGTATTGCGAATACATAGAAAGAAGGATCCTTTATTGTATGATTATATGATAGCGGAACATACACTGGTAGCAGTTACTTCTGTAAAATATCTGGGAGTATGCGTGCGGAACGATTTGAAGTGGAATGATCATATAAAATTAATTGTTGGTGAGGCGGGTACCAGGTTGAGATTCATTGGGAGAGTGCTTAGAAAATGTAGTCCATCAACAAAGGAGGTGGCTTACAAAACACTCGTTCGACCTATACTTGAGTATTGCTCATCAGTGTGGGATCCGTACCAGATCGGTCTGACGGAGGAGGTAGAGAAGATCCAAAGAAGAGCGGCGCGTTTCGTCACAGGGTTATTTGGTAACCGTGATAGCGTTACGGAGATGTTTAATAAACTCAAGTGGCAGACTCTGCAAGAGAGGCGCTCTGCATCGCGGTGTAGCTTGCTGTCCAGGTTTCGAGAGGGTGCGTTTCTTATACCTCCCGGGGAGATCACGAATGTAAAATTAAAGAGATTAGAGCGCGCACGGAGGCTTTCAGACAGTCGTTCTTCCCGCGAACCATACGCGACTGGAACAGGAAAGGGAGGTAATGACAGTGGCACGTAAAGTGCCCTCCGCCACACACCGTTGGGTGGCTTGCGGAGTATCAATGTAGATGTAGATGTAGATTATTTGTGAAGGGCAGAGATATTAACAAAGAAATATTATGATCAGATTACGATGAAATCAATACCATTAGCTGCTGTTGGGCGTTGATATAAATCAACAGGGACAGTTGAAAATGTGTGCCGCGGCCAGGCCTCGAACCCAGGATCTCCTGCTTACATGGCAGATGCTCTATCCATCTGAGCCACCAAGGGCACAGAGGATAGTGCGAATGCAGAAATTTATCTCCGGCACACTCCCCGTGAGACCCATATTCTCAACTTATAGTCCACACACTACATTCGTAGTGCCCCTGCCATTATACCCATTACTTGAGGCAGACAATCCACCGAGTCCTGTAAGAGTTCAGGCAAATCGTGTGCATCTGCACTGAAGAAGGTCATCAGCCGGTTAGCCTTAAACAATATGAAAATGGCATCTGTTCTCTCGGACATGTCCGAAAGAATAGATGCCATCTTAATATTATGATGAGGTTCATAACAAAATTCGTAAATCAATATTTTAAGGTATTTAATTAAGATAAAAGTGAATGTAAGAAGTACCATGGAATCTGATAAGGCTAAATGTGAATAGTGTAATAACCATTACAAACAAGAAAGTCAGAAGTTTAACATATTTTTGCAATGTAAAATCTATATGGAAAAAAGCAGAATAATTCATTTATTTAATCATATGTTTAGGACCCCCCCGTTGGGCAGGCAGTTAACTGGGTGACAGACTTTCTATTTGATGCCGCTTCAGCGACCTGCAGTTGATGAGGATGATAGGAGGATGATGATGAGGACAGCACAACACCCAGTCCTTGGGCGGAGAATTTCCCCAACCCAGCCGGGAATCAAACCTGGGCCCAGAGGATTGACAATCCATCACACTGAGCATTCAGCTACTGGGGGTGGACAAAGAATAATAACAAGGTTATTTACAGAGTATAATATACAAAGGTGCTAGGTATGCAGCATACATAACAGACAGAACTGCAACTCTTACAAAGTCATTAGCAACAACACCATCACCCACAAAAAAGCTAATTCATACAATAACCAACTATGGCCAGCCAAGTCATAGTCCAAGAACGACACTTTTCTAAATCACAGGCAGATGGTTATGCAACTAGGCAAAATGTGTCATGCGTAATAATGAATTGTGTTTACTCAATAAATTTCACACATTAAGAAGACCTCTAGGAACTAGTACTTCAGTGAAGAAATTTAAAAACACAAGCAATAAAAATGACTAGAACAAAATAAGAGAGAATATTTATTGACGACAAAAACAGAGAGATTATCAACAGAAAAATTAGAAATCAAGTACTGAATATCTCAAACTGCATTACTCACCATGTTCACAACAATCATTGAAAATATATTTGCCAGTTTTTTGGGTAGATGACACAAAATTATTTACTGATGTGGATTGATATAATTGAGAATGTGTGTCCAGGCCAAAGGATGTTGTGTCCGCTCATCTGTAGTTACATAAATTCTATGATACTCTATCACGTTAATGACTTTTAAAATATAAATATACAACAAACAGATAAACTACTGTTCAGGCTACCGACCGAATAGTAATGTAGTTGGGCCCTACAGAAATATATAACAAGCATGTTTTTGATGCAATGTATCAATGGTTCCTAAGAAGAATCAAATGTAACACATATCTATGAGGTTTGGAGGTGTGGCACTTGAGGCCCCTAGGCACGAAAGCCCAAAAAAACTGCACAGATCATATTTCATTGGTAAATGTGTATTTGTATTCAACTCATAAGTATCATGAAACATCATCATGCAAGGATGAATATTTTTTTTTGGAAATCATAATCACTACACTATTATTTGCGAACATTTCAACACCCTAAACGAATGGACTGAATGATTCCAAATTTCAGGAATGTATGACCAAAATGTTTACTGTTATACCAAGCTCAATAAAGGGCAATCAAATGATGTTCAAATGTGAAATCAAATGCTAGTATTATTATCTGTATCAAAAAGCACAACATTAGCATGAAAATTAGTTAGAATGGGCTTATACACAGCTTCGTGTTACAACAGTGGATGGAATGGGGCTACTCGCAGTGACAAGCTGGAACTAGACCAACCACAGTGATCACAATATGCAATGGCTATGAATGCTGCAGTGTGGAAGCCTTTATCAATGCTTTGACACAATTTGGTGGCAGTTTGACTAGCATCACACATGTCATTGCACCAATTCCATTATCCAGAAACAACAAACACTTCAGACTGCAGTGGATAGCGAAAGCCATTGTTGACATGCTGAATGGCAAAGGCAATGTTTTCACATAGTTCCTGTTTCAAGTTGCCCTGCTTTGATGGAAACATGCACTGGATGCTAAAGTGTTGAGTCGTGCTTGGGAAGCTCTGATGGTAGAGCACTTGCCCACAAAATGCAAAGGTCTTGAGTTTGAGTATCTGTCCGGCACACAGCTTTAATCTGCCAGGAAGTTTAATACAAGAATTTATTTTTATTCTTTAAATAATGTCTACATCATCTGTGTCACTGAGCCATATAGGTATCTATACTAACTATGGATGACAGTAAAGAGAAACTAGCATAATCACATAAACACTGCCACAAGATGCTTGCTGCAACAGAAGAAGTCACCGGGACTCAAGATGGTATGACTGCACAAAAAGTAGACAGGGTGGTGGCGATATCTTCATATGGGAAGTGTTTAAATAAGATGAGATTGGATACCTGGTATGTTTGTCATTATTCCTTAAGGGAACATTCCACAGGGAGATACTTGCCGATAAAATGCATCTGCCTATTCATGTAAAGAACAGTACTTGTGACCTATATAAACAACATGGTATGGCATCAACACACAATTCCAAGAATACAAATTATGTCAAACTCTTTCAATGAACAATGCACCAACACAAGAGTACTTAGCTGGTCACTGAAGTCATCAGACCTCACTATTGTTGAGTACTTCTGGGATTCTGTCAAGAGCGCTGTAACTGCCTTGGATGCTGTTCTGACCAGATGAACAGACAATGGCCAAATCTCTTCCCTCCACTGCCCTCCCCCCCCCCCCTCCCTCCTACCCACTGCAATCAATATGGTCAAAGGTACCTACATTCTACTAGGAAGGTGTCTAATTTAATGCTCATTAGTGAAACTGTGCTGTTAAAAGTGATGACCGATGTTTTGAACATAAAGATCATGGATTAAAAGTTAGTAAGAGAAACACTATCACATAACACAGTAATTACAATGATTTTTTGATTTCATTTTAAAATAAAATAGTCCTCTCCAACCTTCTTGGGAAAAGTGGCAGTAGCCTAAACAAGGGCAGTAAACGTAATAATAGTGGGCAAAAAAATTTCTTTAATGGTCCACTGTTAATGCTTGTATTGCAAATGGAGGCAGGTACCACTCTATCATAAGTTGGTTGGTCATGTAATTATTCAAGAAACTATCTCATTATTTGTTTGGAGCAATTTCAGAAAATCACAGAAATTTCGATTGAGAATTATCAGAGTGTACACAGATCAACTGAAAACAAAATCTGAGTAAGAATCTGAGATAATACTTTGCATCTTTTTATTATAATGCACCATTGAGATCACAGTTTTAATTCAATACATTATAGTTTTGGCTACTGTCATCATCAATTTGTGTGTCTTCAAGTAGAAACAGAAACTGAAATTTTATGGAACTTTGTAATAAAAAATTGTGGACTGAGATTAGCTTATCCTGGATATCAGTCTTGTATTTAACCTATGCAGCACACTGTTCAATGCAGTAGCTCTACTGTGAGCAGCAATAGACAGCCTGTCATATTTACTCACAACTAAATTGTCTAGATTTTTTCTCTTGGAGCTATTTACAGGCATTTATGTAATAGGAAATACCCTTCCTGATCCAAAGTACAGGGACACCCCTATGTAATGCAGAACTGAGTGCTAGATGAAACTTCCTGGCAGATTAAAACTGTGTGCCCGACCGAGACTCGAACTCGGGACCTTTGCCTTTCGCGGGCAAGTGCTCTACCAACTGAGCTACCGAAGCACGACTCACGCCCGGTACTCACAGCTTTACTTCTGCCAGTACCTCGTCTCCTGGCAGAAGTAAAGCTGTGAGTACCGGGCGTGAGTCGTGCTTCGGTAGCTCAGTTGGTAGAGCACTTGCCCACAAAAGGCAAAGGTCCCGAGTTCGAGTCTCGGTCAAGCACACAGTTTTAATCTGCCAGGAAGTTTCATATCAGCGCACACTCCACTGCAGAGTGAAAATCTCATTCTGAGTGCTAGATGGTATGAAAGGTGGACCCACCAGCATAAAATGTGACAGTTGCCAGTACAGAAGCGGTGACACCGAAATGGGTCAGTCAGGAGAGATCAGTGCCTTCAAACATATACTAGTCACTGAATGTCACCTGAGTAAGAAATCCAAGGGCTTTTGTTTGGTGAATGCCTGGAGAATGTTCTCTGCTGCCATGTATAGTGCCAACAGTGAAGTATGTAGGAGGTGGTGTTATGATACAGGACTGTTTTTCAAGGTTAGGATGTGATCTCCTTATGGTGTTTAAGAAAACACTAAATGTGGAAGGATATGAACACATTTTGCAGCATTGTGTACTGCATAGGGGAACTATTCGAAGATAAAGTTTGCTTGTATTTGCGTGACAATGCACTCTGTCTAAAGCTGCATTTGTGGGGCAATGGTCTGTGGACAATAACATTCCTGAAATGGACGGGCCTGAACAGTCCCAACCTGTACTCAACGGAACACATTTCGGGTGAGTTAGAAAGTCAACTTCTCTCCAGAGGCCAGCATCCAGCACCACTACCTTGTCTGGTTTCGACTCTTGAGGAAGAATGGACTGCCATTCTTCCATAGACATTCAGAACCCTTACTGAAAGTCTCCCTGGCAGAGTTCAAGCTATCATAAAGCCAAAGGGTGGACATACCTCATACTAATGCCCATTAATAAGTGTCTAGTTACTTCTGATCAGGTATTGAAATTAACTGCTTGTTGTGAATGCTATAAAACTAAGTGAAGAGAAATGTTAATTGGTCCTTGGAATTGTAAGTTCGAGTCTCTCAAGATAAAGTTTTGTTTCTTCAGTTGAACTTTTCCCAGAGGCAGCCTTCAGAGGAAGTTGGACAGATCTCAAGACACCAAAACAGCCAAAGAGTGTGTGCGTGTGTGTGTGTGTGTGTGTGTGTGTGTGTGTGTGTGTGTTGTCAAACTCTTTATTATTAAGATCAGGCACTGTCAGTGCAGCCCCAGTAGGCCAGGCTTGAGAATGAACCTGTAAGGTTCGAAATTAGTCACCCAATAAATACTGCAACTGTTGACAGAACCATTAATGAAAACTTTAAGGAATTTAAGCTAAAGTTGCTGTTCCCTATCTATAAAACGTTGAAACTCAAGAAAGATAAATGTGACCTCTAACCATATACAGAAGAAGTACAACAATTGTATGATTCACTATCATTACAGAAATGAATTAAGAAAACCACACTTAACTTTGGAATATTATATCAAATTGCCTAACAAGCTCTTCTATGTAACTGTTACCATAGCTCTGATATAGCTGTTACACTTCATCATATATTGAGCTTTATTCATTTGTTTTCAAGGCTCAAAAAGAATCAAAACAACAGCCTATGGATGATTACTAAAACAGAGTGGCTTTTGTGCATAAGGTAATTAATTATATATCCTATGAATAACTGTGGTTTTTAGTAACTATAAAGCAACATGAGTAGCCCAGAGTACACTCACTAAGTGATCACCATATGTAGCATTCATGATTTTATCCAGTTAATTGCTGTAAATGAAAGGGACTAAAAAAGACAACTTTAGATACATGGGTCATTCAGAAAGTAAAGAACATTTTGTTTTTCACATGTGACTTTGTCCTCCCCCCCCCCCCCCCCCCCATCACCACCACCACAACCACTGACACCACCAGACCAATCAATGACATTGGAACTCATCTGCTTCAGTTTGGCGGCAGCTACGATCCAATACGGTTGCTTACTGCTTAGCTTTGTAATTTTAAAATGTGTGACAAAATAGACAATCTCGCCAGTGTGAGGTGTGCAGTGTTATCCATTTTTTAAATGCGCAAAACATCTGACCCATCAAAATTTATAGACAGATAACTGTGGTGTGTGGTAATGTGATGAACAAAGCATAAGTTTGGAAGTTTTTATCATGTTTAATGGCAGACAGAAGAATGCTCACAACAGAGATCACTCGGGCCAGCCCTCAGTGGTGACTGATGGACTGAAAGCAAGGATCGAGATAAAAATCCTAGAAGATATGTGTTTCACAATTACTGCACTGCACTCACTCTTTCCAGACATTTCAAGAACTGTGTTGTTGTATGAGGTTGTTAGTGCAGATCTGACCTTTTAAAAAGTGTGTGCTAGGTTGGTTCCTTGAATTTTGACAGATGAATACAAAATCAAACAAATGACAGCTGCAATGACATTTCTCAGTCGCTATGAAAAGGATGGTGATGAATTTTTGAATTGCATTGTCACTGGTGATGAGACTTGGATATCACATTTCACACTAGAAACAAAGAGCCAATCAGTGGAATGGCATCATTCGTAAGCCCCAATGAAACCAAAACAAGCAAAATAAATTTTGATCACCAGAAGGATTATGGCCATGGTGTTTTAGAAGAGTAAGGGTGTCCTGCTCATTGACTAAATGCTTAGAGGTGAGACCTTAATGCAGCAGCCTACTGTCAGAAGCTTCAATGACTTTGCCGTGCCATTCAAAACAACTGGCACAGAATGCTAACCAATGGAGTCATTCTCTTTCATGATAACACATATCCACATGCAACAGGAGTGACACATGACTTGATTCAGTGGTTTCAGTGGGAAATGTTTCAATATTTGCCATACAGTCCAGACTTAGCCCCATGTTATTACCACTTACTTCCCAAATTAAAAGATTTTTTGGGTGGACAATGTTATGGAAGTGATGATAAACTTAAAGAAGCCATTACTCAGTGGTTCAGCAACATGGTGACAACTGAGCATGCAGAAGGCATAAAAAGCTGGCAAAATGGTATGACAACTGCCAAATTTGAATGGTGACTATTCAGAAAAGTGGCCTTGGTACCAAATCATATGTAAAATACATTTTTGTTTAGTTATATCAAATAAAAATATCTGTAGAAAAAACATTATTTACTTTCTGAATGATCCTTGTAAATAAGTAACACACAATAAAATGAGCACAAATAAGATACTACATGAAAACATTAAAAGATGGTACAAATAGTTCTTACCTTCCCACAAGATTCCAGTGCATGTTCCATATATTTCCCAACTACCCTCTTGAGTTCACGTTCACGGACACCTCTAGTATGCAAGTTATCTAAGATTGTCTGTAACTGATCCTTGTCTGTGATACGCCACCATCCTCTTTGTAGTTCTGTGAATTTAAAGTAATCAAATGCATGAGTGATATGTTATCCTTCATAGTGCTGCAACATAATGGCACTGAATATGTATAAAAAGGTTTACAATTACGCATGTTTATTCCTTCAATCTCACCCATCCAGTTCTAGGTTCAGAGTAGAATACCATAATAAACAATGGCCAAGAAAATTTACAGAAAGCAGTAAACCCATGCTAAATCATCCTGAAATCAATCATTCACTGAGAAAACGTAAGACCCATGTTTTTATCTATTGCTGTTTATACACTAGCATTAAATAAAAAAATTAAAACCTCCAGCAAAATGACATGGAAATACCATAATAATGTCTGCTTGGACCACTGACAGACAATGCTTCAAAGATCCATGCTGTGTGCTGAGTGAGAACCACATATTAAGCGTGAAAATGTGACCCATAATAATTTTATTTTACTTTCTAAAAGAGTGATATGTTGATTCAAGCAACACACTGAGTTAATAAACATAGTATACATGAGAGGATGGTGTCAATAAGAGCAATTCCTCAAATTAACTGAATTTCAGTGAAATTGTATTGAGAGCAATGGCCAAGTGTGGTGGCACAGTGGTCAGCAGATTGGACTTGCATCTGCGAGGATGCTGGTCCAAATCGGTATCTGGCCATTCTGTTTTACTTTTCCGTGATTTCCCTTAATTGCTCCAGGCATGCAGGCCTTTGACAGAGCATGGCCAATTTCCTTCCCCATCCATGAAACATTCTGAGCTTGTGCTACATCTCTAATGACTTCAATGTTGATGGGGCATTAAATTCTAATCTTCCTTCCCTTCGCCCTTCCTTCCTTCCCTGAGAGCAATGCAGGAGGGTGTATGGTCCTTGCAGAGAAACAATGGATTTAGGGTGTCAGCAGTGTGGTATTACTGTTGATTCCACATTTCAGAAAGTCATATATGCTTGTTGTCCAGATTCATGGTGGCAGCAGTAGGCTCAGATTGGCACAACTCATGAGGAATCATTACTGACCATATGGCAACTGAAGCACACAAATGATGTAAGCAGAATCTTGGATAATGCCATCAGGAACCATTTGCTGTGTCTTTGCTACAAGCTAGGGTATTATGTTTCATGCTACCTCTCATGATCCATCACCACTCTGCATGCCTTCTACAGTATATTAAAGCATGCAACAAGGACAAATGATGAGAGATGTTTTACTGATGAGTGTAGATTCCACCTTAATGTCAGTGGTAATTGTTTGTGAATAGAAGGGCAACAAATACATGGTATCAGGAAGGTACATGTTCTTCTAACAGGGAAATGCTCATGTATATACATCTCGTTTGATGCATTGGACTCTTCATAGATTTTTGTCAGTTATATCAGCTGGCATTATCCACAGAGCAGTCACCTACCAAGCATTTGCAGGACAAGATTTACCAGTTATTTGGTCCAGTCTGCATCATCATCAGTATTTCCGGGGACCGATTCCAACAGGAAGTGTAAGCATCAAAAAATACTGTCTTTCAAGATGTCCCTTGGGACCTCAATGATCGCCCCTATGTACAATTTCAGGATTGTGTGGCAGACAGATGAAGCTAAACAATACACTAGAAGTGTAACATACACCATGCATAACATCTGAGCAAAGTTCATTCATGTGAAACCATTGTTTCAGAGTGTTCCTTCATAATTTTTCACTAGTATTATTTCGTTCATGCTTATCAAGTGGAAAAACAAAAGAAAATAATATAATGGTCTTTCAGAAATGCCAAAAAGTTAATAAGATTTATGGGAACACAAAATTAAGATTTATTGATCCCTAATACACTGTACCGTCAAACAGTGCAAAGAAGTGGTCTGCAGTAGAAACAAAATAAATATGACTATGATGATGATGATTTGGCTTGTGGGGCACTCAACAGCAGGGTTATCAGTGCCTGTACAAACTCTCAAACTTTTCACAGTCGGGCACCCAATCCCTGGGTGGAGAAAATCCCCGAGCAAGCCAGGATTCGAACCCGGGACCCCAAGATCCAGGAGCAGCAATGCTAGCCACTAACCACAAGCTGCAGATTAGCAAAATATGGGAGCTAATCAATGAAATGGAGTAATGAGGTTTGGATAGAACTGAAAGGTAAATGCAGCAGTCAGCATGCACGTAAGTATCTGCCTCTACGAATATATAAGTGAAACAATGAGAGACTCAGAAATCGTAGACTTACGTGAAGTGAGGAAAAGTTCTGGTGGTTACAAAGGGAAACAAATAATATGATGGAAAAATGGCATACAGAAGGAGTCACACAGCGGAAGTTCAAATTATGTAGCTACAAAATTTTCAGGAGACATTAAGTACGAAGCACCTAACTATGAAGCTTATTAGTTAAAAGTAAGAGACTGGTTACTGTGATCTAGTTATGCATAAAAAAAAAAAAAAAAAAAAAATGCGTGAAGAGCCTTATCATGAAAACCAGGTTGTTTACAATCTCACATAAAGCTGATACAATCATTCTCAAAGAGCACATTACATGCAGTATAAATAACTTTTGAAACTCTGCTTCTGGCAATGAGCAAATAATATATGTAATGCAAAACTTCTATGGTTTTGCACTTACATGTTAATAGCACTTTAAAAACAATTCTAATCAAAAATTTAACATTGCTTGAAAAGGTGAAGCACAGCAATTGCAATTATTCATCAGAGTTTGGTTATATCACACCTAGTTAACACTATTTTATGATAGTGTTGTCGGTCTACGGATTCCTTCCTTCAGTTTAGTATGTAGGTCTACTCTGTTGCATCATGTGAATGTCATAAATGCATATACATGATTCATTAGCTGTGACACAGTTTTCAATCAAGCACTCCCTTCATCTTGGCTAAACTACCGAAAGTTATATTTTATTTTATTTTTGTGCCACAAGACTATGAAGCATTACTAACAAAGACTCATTAAACATAAAATAAAATTTTATTGGATTATATTTTATGTATATTTAAGAAGTGCTTATAGCTGCAATGCCATTAAATATGCCACTGGCAAATTTGATAGTCAGAGAAAAAGCTGCCAAAGAACTATGAGAACATGGTAGTATCAGATTTTAGCAATACTTCGCAATGACCTTCCACGTGAGCCATCCAGGCATGTAAGCCTCTCACCCAATCAACCACCATAAAGCATCAATACTTCCTCAAAGCTCTGATGTCCAATGATGCAATACTTACTGTTAGCACATCTGATAATATGATGCAGTATACATAACACATAATGTCAACTTCATGAGCACATCTGATAATATGATGCAGTATACATAACACATAATGTCAACTTCATGGCAGTTACAACAATCAGCCTGTTACAATAAATATTGACAATTTTAAACAGTTCAAAATTGTTTAGCACACACACACTACAAGAGACTCTTGTTATACCAAAAGCTATTCCATTGAATGTATCAATCTCCAGAATGTGTTGATCTGACAGGGGTTAAGTTACATCCATGAAGTTCAGAAAGGAAGGAGAGAAATAACAGCAGATTGAAGCTTTCAAGTCAGTCTGCGAAGCGTTCTTAAATAGTAAATATCGAGAACACAGCCTTTAAATGAAAAAGACTAGGGTTTACAACTTATAGCTTTTTCCTGCCACAAATTTTCAATACAGTTAAGTCTAAAAGAGTGACGGACTCATTCCTAAATCACACTTAAGTTCTCCAATTGCTATTTTTGGTCTGTCCCTAGCTGATAATTCATTAGTGCATGTGTTCCTACTTCATTAAATATTTTGTTCTGGTTTGTTTTTATTTTAGCCTAGGATAATACTGACTTTGATTCATAAATTCATCCATCCTCTCTCCTCTTGCTTAGTTTGCTTTATTTTCTTAGAGACTGAAACTCATTCTGACTACTGGTTTGATATCATCAGAGACAACACAAGCCACAACATTAACTTTGTTTAGAGCAACAGTAAGCTTTATTACATGGCTACCCCAAAAAAGTGAATTGTAGTCCACATAGCATAGTATCTTCACTTACTAAGCACTTACGCCATCTTTTGTATGAGAGGCATAACATACCAAGTATAATTTCTTTGGCAGATAACAAAATTTTTAAAAGTGTGTTATTATTATTATTATTTTATTGTTATTATTTAAAAGTACTTATGGTCAGTGTTTCAAGAAGTTCCATCACTTAACATGATTGGTGTATACCAATTCTGATTTTTACCCTGTAAAGTGCATAAATGTTCGGGATTTTGCAGCACTCTTTACCAGTCTTCTGGATGTTAGAAAAATGAAACTGGAAAGGATAGTTTGGTATGTAGGTTTTAACAAAATATACTCTATCATCTCAAGTGTTTTTTACAGTTTACCTTATTATCTTTCTTCCTACTGCAAATAAAAATTATCTGTTACAGAGCACATGATACTACATAATTTTAAAAATTTCTTACCTATATTAAAACTTAATGACATGATTTTGTTTCATTTGTGCCTACAATTTCTTGAACAAAGTACAATATATATATCCTTATTCAATATATGTGATTGACATTCAAGTATTTTCATATATACATTTTATCAACTTACCATCAGGTACAGGTTTGGCCTGTGCAGGTTCCATAGGCATCATTTTCTTCATTTGTTCCAGCTGTACCATCTCCTCTGCTGTTAATATTAAAGGTGCTGGAGACTCACACTGACTACCCCCGGGTGAAGGAGAAGAAAGTCTTGAAGGTGGTGGAAAGACAGGTATGCGTAACTCTGTAGCTGTATCACATCTGTGAATGGAAGACAAAAGTACAGTATATGTTTATCTGTTAAGAAGGGATTTAGGTGGACACCTGTTACCTACAAAAATTCCATACGTACATAGCTGATAGCCGATCATACAAAGATACTAAGCTAATTGGCTCTAATTCTACTCTTTTCATGAGTCACTTAGATATGGCCTTCCTGTGATTCAGGCACATTTTGGGACACAAGTTACAGCACACACAGCAGGACTACCATGTATGGCATCTGAGAAACCAGCCTCAGTGGAAAATACATAAAGATGGCAGGTCAAACAAGAGTAGCAGCAAGTGGCAAAAATGAATGGATGAAAGTTCTCGCACTGTAAGCCCCCCAACTGGTTGAAATACACTGATATTAGTTTCATTATGAAATTTGGGCTTTACCAGCTTAATGAGTTGTCCTTTGGAATTTCATCTGGATCAGGAAGTTATCCTCAATGACATTTGGGTTACAGGCTCCAAGTGAAAGAAGCATTTACAAAATCTGTAGGAGATTTTCCAATGCCTTCTGGAGAAGAATGTTCATTGAAAAGTGAGTAATATAGTTATTTTCCCCAAAGGTACATTTTTGGGATATACTTAGCAAAGATGGCCTCATCTCTATGGACAAATGCATCAAAGTCATCATCAATCTGTCAGCACCCAAGACCCTGACGAGGCTCCGGTATTTTCTGGGCAAGATTTCTTATTATGCTAAGGTCATTCCCAGGGCTGTACAAATCTGCCAACATCTTAACCAGCTTCATCAAAAGAGCATCAAATTAATGTGGTCTGTGGACTGTCAATGGGCTTTTCACTCCCTCAGACAGTGTTTGTGCTCCACTTCACTATTTGGCTTCCTTTACACTGTATAAACCGTAATCCTGGCCACCGTTGTGTCTCAGTATGGCACTGGCATCATTCTGTCAGAAAGCAACCCAGATGACACTGAGCAGCCCATTACTTATGCATCTAAGATGCTTTTCAGGGTGCAATATAACTACTCACAGATGGAAAAGGAGGCACAGGCTATCGTTTTCAGCATTACAAAGTTTCATATTTTCTTGTATGGTGTGAAGTTTCTATTCAGAGCACCTGGTTTCCTTATTCAGCCTCACTCTAAGCTATGGGATCAGACTGCCCAACAGTTGCTGAGGTGGGCCTTCTTTCTCAGCAATTATTGCTGTGGCATTCATTAACAGTTCACCATCGAGAATGCTAATGAAGATGCACTATTGTGGTTGCTAGCAGCACCAAATCCATATCAGATCAACAAGAGGCCCTCCTTTTTGCATTGGATGATACCTTGCAGCAGACATTGCTGGATTTTCCTTTCACAGCACAGGAGGTCACTTCCACTATGACTACCAACCTGCTTTCCCAGAAATTTTTTCAGAAATCCAGATGAGACGGCTCTAGCACACTCCCTCAGCAGCAGATTTGGTGTGGTGTATGATTTTTCTGCAACAAGATTGGCTCAAAATTGTCCAGGGGATCCTCATGCTTGCCACAGAGGAGCAAAACTGTCAAGTTGTTGTCCCTCCGGTGTTGCATCCTTGCATACGCCAGCTATTGCGTGTGTCACTCTCAGATAGGTCTTGTATAAAGGCTTTGGCATGGCATCATGTCCAGCTGGCAATCAATCACAATACTGAAAATCTCGTACAGTGTTGTGCAGCCTGTGCACACAGACCCACACTGTGCCACCATGTCTATTTTCCGGTTGGCCAGTTGCAGGCCACCCTTGAGACACGCTGCATTTTGACTTAGCTGGCCCTTTTTTTTTGGGGGGGGGGGGGGGAAGCATGTGGTGGTTGGTGGTCAATGCATAGTCAGATTTCTTGTACATTGTCAAACTGTCCTCCACAATGTTGACAGCAACTATTCATATGTTGTCTGTCACTTTTGGTGTTGAGAGCTCTCCACACACCCTCGTGTCTGACAACAGTCAGCAATTCATGCCACAGGAGTTTGCAGATTTCTTCAACTGCGATAGTATCCAGCATCTGATTACTGTCCCATTTCACCAAGCTTCTAACTCAGAGGTAGAGAGATTCATGCTGAAACTCAAAACACAAATGTAGTTGTAGATGTAGAAGAAGTACACATATGTCTCATCCCATGATGATTCTCTGTCTAGTTTTCTTGCCACATACCAGGCAACACTGATTAATGTGTGCAAACCAATGGACCTTTTGAATGGACACAAGCCATAGGGTTTTTCAGATTTGTTCAACCCTGAGTTGCATACTCTGCATTGCAACAGCTGCTGTGTTTCCATCATGGGGCTGCCATTTGAGCCCAGTCTTTCAGTTAGTAGCAGGGGTGGCTGCCAGGTGTAGTAGTGGCCCACAAACATTGGCATTTGTTTGTGGTGGATGTTGGTCAGGACCAGCTGACCCATCATTCCTATCAGTTGCAACCAAGAGTTGCTGGTTCCTCGATACCACCATCTCCAAGCCAGGCAGGCAAAGGGGATCAGTTGCAGTGTTGTTCCAGTGGGAGGGTCCCAAATGCAGCAGCACACTCACCTGCTCTCACCCCCACTGCACCCTCCACTGTCCTAACTTCAACCATGGAGCAAGGTGCTGGCAGGGTATCTCCTATGACTACCTATACATAGTCCACAGAATTTGCACCAGCATCCTCCTTCCCCATTTTCCAGTACAGAAGTCCTTGGTGATGCCCATTACCCCAGCCTGTGCAATCTTCCATCCCTCCAACAGGCCCAGCTGTATCTGCATTGGCCGGCCAGGGTGGCCGAGTGGTTCTAGGTGCTACAGTCTGGAACCGCGCAACCGCTATGGTCGCAGGTTCGAATCCTGCCTCAGGCAGGATGTGTGTGATGTCCTTAGGTTAGTTAGGTTTAAGTAGTTCTAAGTTCTAGGGGACTGATGACCTCAGATGTTAAGTCCCATAGTGCTTAGAGCCATTTGAAACATTTTTGTATCTGCATCCTCTCCTTTAGCAAGTGACTCATTGCTGTGGAATCTTGGAACCTCCCCAGTTTTACAACAAGAGGTCGTGACAGAAGCCCAGCCATTTTTGGCCCCATGTGGACTTTTCAGGGGGGGGGGGGGGGGGGGAGGGGAAGGCATGCATTTATTACCCCCACAAGCAGATGTCAAAATGGATGCAGGTGTTATATGCGGAACCACTGACTTAGATGTTTATTTGCTGGTGGCACTAGACCTGGCCCAGCAATTCATGGACACCAACTACCTCAGACCTGTTCCTTGCCTTGAGCCATGTTCTGATTCCTGTGGGCTTTCTTTGTTCAGTCACTCACACAGGTCACATTTTGTCTGCTCTGTGCTCATCTCTATGTGGTGTTCTGATATTATGGTCCCCTGTAGATCAATTTGCACATTGTGTTTCAATCCCTCTTCCTGGGTTCGGTTCCTGGCTCGTAGTCAAGCCACAGTTGGCTAGTGTACTAATATTTTGTGCTGACAGTGATGGTTCCGCATGCCTGTGCAGATACAAAACAACACTTATTCATTCAATCATTCATTTATTTGTTCACATATTCACCCATTCATTGTGTACTGTAGACCCCACCAAGGAGTTCAACTTTCAGGGGTGTGGAATGATGCCAGGAATATAATAACAAAAGTCAAGAAACCCATAAAAACTTAATTTGCATACCATATTAAGAATGAAAGCTGTTGCTTTATTTACTTTACATGCAATGCTCCAGAAGATAACTCCGTGATGCAACAGGAAGTTGGATATGCAAAACAAGCGAACATCCTTCTCTTTATAAACACAAAAAGAGATACTTCAAAGAGTAAAACATTCTGAACTAAGCTTCCTGTTTAAATTATCTGAGTGTTGACTATTTTATCTTGTTATCCAACTTCAACCCTAAAAATTTTAAACATATTGTCTCATTTAATATATGACTATTCAAATCAACTTCTGATGTTAGCAGATCATTTTTCCTTGTCTGAAACTTCATGAAATAATTCCTTGTCAGAGTAACACACAAACTATTTGCTATGAAACAGTTGTAGTCCTGTTCAGCTTCCATCATAACTGTGACTGGTAAGACTGAGTTGGGACCGATGATTAGTATGCTTGTGTCATAAGCAAACATTACAGATTACAAACCATCCTTTGAAGTCCTCACAAGATCACTTTTGCAGTTTAGGAACAAGAACAGATCCCGTACTGGTTCTTGTTAGACCCACATGTTATATTATGCCATTCTGAAAATAGTTTTATCCATGACACAGTCTGATCCTTCAGTTTCTGCTATGAATGTAAGACTTACTCAATGAAGAGGGATGCCATTAAATGCATAACATATCAGTTCGCCAACTAGAATTTTGTGGTCTATGCAATGTAAGGCTTTTTCAACTTCACATAATATACTAGTGGCATTATTATTCTTGTTTAGTTCTACCAAGACTTAATTTGGGGAATCCTGTATGGCTCTCTCTGCATATGATCCATTAGTCAAACTGAGAAGGCAGTTCTATTCAGACAAATGATAAAGTACTCTAACATAAGCCACTTTCTCAAAAAAATTTCAAAAGACTGGTGGGAGTGTATTGGGTGTACAATTAAAATGGTTTTCTTATCTCCATTTTTGTGGACGGGTCTTACTTGAGTTAGTCAAGGAATCTGTTCAGAGTCAATGATGGTTTACAAAGATAACTTATAGGCAGTTTTCTCAGATCAGCACAAGTTTTAATACTCTGGAACAAACACAATCAAAGATAGCAGAATCAACACATTTTAGTGACCTGATTAAATGTTTAATCTCCTTATGGAATGTAATTTTTAATTACTCACTTCAAAAAATTGACATGTGTTGCTTTTGTTCAACTTCTTTATGAAGCATATCAATTTCTGAAGGCAGTCCCCATGAGGACCACTGTTCCCTAGTATTCACCAGACATCACCCAAAATCTTGGTTGCCATGCTCACAAACATTGTAATATCCTGAGATTAAAGTAGTAATAAGTAATGATTAAAGTAATAGCATTTCAGTTTTTGAGAGTGTTACTTTTTAAAATTGTAATTTCCAGTTTCAAACATAATTTTTGTGTGTTTCCAGGTGTAAAAATATCCAGTATCATTTTCAGTTTCATCATGCAGCAACTCACACTTCTTAAACGTTTAGAAATCATAAAAAAAAATTTTACCAAAGAGGTAGCTCAGTTGTGGCTGCTCACCATTTATTCACAAGAGAACTGGGCTGCCACCACTATTTCTCTGCACTGTGGTCAAGTTTGAGCAGGATTGCACTCTACACAACCAGCAGCCACGAAGAAGACAATGTGAAGTGTGAAGTGAGGTCAATATTGCAGCAGTAGCTACTAATATTGAGGAAGAGCTGAATGTGTTAGTTTCAAGTTTCAATGATAGCACCTATCTGAGTCATCAGCTTGGCAAACCTTGGGAAAGATTTGAGCCTGCATCCATAAAGAGTTGTTTTGACTCAAGAGCTGAAGCCACACAATCACCGACTGCATCGTGAATTAGCTGATTTGGTTGCACAGCAGATGTAAGCTGATCCTGATTTCAGTGGAACAATTATCTTCTCAGACGAGGCCCATTTTTGTGAAGAACTCACAAGTGGTCCATGAGGTGCAACTGCATTAAAACAAATCACCGTGTGGTGCAGTTTATGGCATGGTGGTGTCACTTGACATAATTAACTTCGAGATGATGAGAGAAGAAGTGTTACCATCAATGACAATCACTAAAGATCCATGTTACGTGAGTTTTGTGGTCAGAACCTTAAGGGATGAAGCTACGTGCTACACAGCTGGTGCTACACTCGATTCGCTGAGGGGGACGTTTGGTGACCGGGTCATCTCACAATGAGGATCTGTGAATTGGCTGACACAGCCATGTGATTTAACACACTTGGATTTTTTTCTCTGGGGCTGCAGCAAAGCCCAGGTCTATGTTGACGAGCCACAAAATTTGGAACATTTGGAGGTAAACATTCATCAGGCTATCACACCTATTCCTCCTTTTGATAATTATGTTCCGTGTGGCAATAGGCCACTACAATTAGTGTCATCTCCTAAACCAAAATACAGCAATTGTATGGTGTGGTCTAAAGGCCAAGGAAATGGAGACACTGTTAAATAATAAATCTTTAATAATAAGTGATTTTTAAATGTAACCATAATGGTTTCCTGCATCTGTTGCAGTGAGCTAAATGAAAAGTTACATAATAAATTTCCATCCCAAAAGCCATTTTTAATTAATGAGCACTGTGGACGCAACAATAAATCCTGTGAATAATATAAAATATTTTCTATGAAAGCTACTTGGAACAAATAGTTTGGGAGCCAGTGCATGATGGAAACATACTATATCTAATGACAACAAATATACCTGTCATCTTTGAGGACCTCCATGTAAAAACAAAGTTGGAAGATTTACATGTTCACTACGCTAGATAAAGGGACAGTCATTTCCTTTCTCAAAGAGGAACTCAAAACTTTTATCTCTGGGCAGGAGCATTTAGAAGAACTGTGGCTCAAGTTTAGGAGAATAGTTAGCCAAGCACTGGACAGGTATGTACCTATAAAAAAATAACCGTTCATACTGGAGGCAACCTCCGTGATATATAGTCTCTGTAGAGAAACTTCTACAGCAAAAGTGACTACTGTACAACCGATGCAACATGAAGCATAGGGCTAGAGGCAGAGAGATCCTGAATAAAATGAGTTTGACTGTCATGACAGCAATGTATGATGCCTTCAGTGACTAACTGAGTAGAACCTCATTGAGAGCTCTCTCAGAAAACTCAAATACATTCTTAATTCTGGACATATGTAAAGGCTACAAGTGGCACCACAGTTAGTGTTCAGGCACTCATACATTATAGAGAAACAAACTGAGGATAGCAAAATAAAAGCACAAATGTTGAAATATTTTTTTCAAGTGTTCCATTACAAAGAAGAATACAGAATTACTAACACTGCTAATTATTAGACCACCAAAAAAGTGAACTGTACAGATATTAGTGTCAGTGGTGATGAGAAACAGCTGAAATCACTAAAATTGAATTATATCCTGATGAAATCCTTGTCAGATTCTATACAGAATTCATAGCTCAGTTATCTCTCATTTTGAGCATAACATGGATTCCACAATGATTAATTTGTGCAGCTGGGAGAAAGCAGAGGTCACACCATCTACAGGATGTGTAGCAGAAATGATGCATAATACTGACATCCAATGTCACTAAAATACTCTACCAAGAACATATTCTGAGACCAGACAGAATGAGGTATCTAAAAATAGAATTATATCCTCCATGTCAACCAGCATGGATTCGAAGGAGAACAATAATGCGAAAGACAACTTGTGCTCTTCTTACATAGCATCCTAAGCCTTTGATCAAGGCAGTCAGCTGGATGCCTATTTCTTGACTTCCAAACTTCATGTGACTCAGTAACACACTCTCAATTATCAACAAACATATGTTAGTATGGGATATCACACAAAGTTTGTGACTGGATTGAGGATTTCTTGGTGGGGATGGTGCAACTTGTCATTTCAGATGAAGAGTCACTGACAAAAGTAGAAATTCATTATTTCAAATTTCTGTCACAGTTGCCTGTATTTCATACTGGTGACTAGTTTTGAACATACCCATTCACTTTCAAACCAGACTTGCACTGAGTAGCTCCAATAAGCACTTCAGTGCGGGACTGGTTTGAAGATGAATGGCTGTGTTCAAAATTAGTCACCAGTGTAAAAATACAGGCAATTGTGACAAACGTTTTAAATAAAGAGTTAACAAATTCAGTTGCTGGTCTTTTCTCAATGAAATGTTAGAACTGTAAAGGAATGCTAAGCTCTTGTTTTAAGAGAAAATAATTAACTTTTTACCTTATATCATATACCTAAAGTGCTAACCATTGCAGCTCATAAATAACAAAAAAATTGTGTTGTGTAAAGTGTGTTAAGTGATTTAACCCTATTTTAAGCATTTCATCTGTATCACAATACACAGTAAGTGTGGATGTTTCCATGGGGCAGTCTGACTGAGAGTGATATGTGTAGGCTGTGGTTTGGGGTACTACTGGGGTGACTGTAGTCGAGAATTGAACAGGGAACTCAATGAGGCTATCCCATGGAAATGTAGGCTCTGCAAAAGAGCAAGAGAATTGCCAAACAGGAAGCAAAGATTTGTGCCATTCATGCTGCATTAGAAAATGTGAAATTTGACATAGATAAGCTGCAGGGGGAGGGGTGGGGGGAATATCATGGGAACTGGGTAATGGTAACAAGCAATGGGTGAAAGGGAACAGCTTTTCAACTTTATCTACATTTAAGCTTTTAGTATTGAATAAATTTAACTGGTTACCTGAAGTAGAAGGGGAAGAGCCTCATCCAGCTGTAGGTCACAGTAGGATGCAGCAGATTTCTAGCAGAGAAACTAAATGTGGGTCAGTAGATATAGAGAGCAGGAAGAAAAGAGTCTTGCTGCTATATAGATAGTAGCCATGGCAGGGTTTAGGCTAGATGATACAGGACAAATTAGGGACAGGATAATAGGTCACCAGTAGTGTGAAGCCACGTGCCAGTTGTAGCTAGGTGACAGAGGACATGGAGAATTTGTGCATAGATCCTGACAAAGAGAATCAGGTTATTACAATAGGTGAAGCAGGGAGCAGCCTGACAAAAGACAGAAATGACAGCATTAAGCATTACCTGGATGAAATAGGGGTAGCAACTACACATGTAAATGTGAGTTTTGTACAGGTCTTACAATTCCATGACCAGCCCTGGGTTAACACTGCTGTCAGCTGTGTAAACACTGAGTTGAGTGGGCTGTTGCTGAATGAAATGAAGTCTCATATGAGTGCAATGCCCATTGCTACAGTTGGGAGATAGGGATGTATTAGACATGATAGATAAGTTGGCTGAGCTTCTTGCGGAAACATATGGGGCCCACCATCACACAAAGCAAGATACCTGTGGTTACTAGTGTGGTAGAGATACGGTTTTCAGGTTAGGATCTGGATTCAGGCACCTTGTTATGAAACAAATTAAAATAGCAGAAGAGCCCCACAAAATGATTAAGAATGCACAGAAAATTAAGTTTAGCCTACGTTGTCAGAATATTAGAAGATTGAATAATAACATAGAAGAACTTCTTGCCTGTTTGGAAAATTTAGAGAGCTCTGTGTTGCCTATGTGAGCACCATTTAGCCACAGGATTAGGGAAGTTTAATATAAAAGATTACACTCTAGCATCTTATTCATGTAGAACAAACTAGCTGAGTGTCCAGTGTTGCCTGTATATGTATTTAACCCAGTTCTATTAGTCCACTCCTCCTTCTCACTGTCTCTGTCAATCTCCTTCTCCCCATCTCTCTGTCCATCTCCTCCTCCTCCTCCCCCATTCTCTGTCAATCTCTTCCTTCCGTCTCTCTCTGTCCATCTCCTCCTTTCACCTCTCTTTGTTCATCTCCTTCTCCACCTCTCTATGCCCAACTACTCCACCCTCACTGTCTGTCCAGCTTCTCCTCCCCCCCCCCCACCCCCTCGGTTCATCTCCTCATTTCCCCTCTCTCTGTCCATCCCCTCCTCTCTCTCTCTGAATATGACGGAAGGAGGAGATGTTACATATGTTAAAACAACACAAGTTCAAAACCATCCACACAAGTACATTTTGTACTTATCAGTAGATAGAAGTGTATGCTTATGAATTAACGCTGAAAAATAGTTCACTTTTGATTGTAACTGCGCATAGATTCCCACTGGTGAATTTTGATCTGTTTACATGGGATTTAGGTTCCTTACTATGTTATCTGTTGGACAGCTGCAATTTGTGGCAATTTCAAAGTAGATTTTCTAAAAGGATTCTGATAGGAAAAATGATCTGGAAATCTTATTTGGATCCCACAATTTGATCTTGGTAATTTAAGTTTCCAACACAGATGAATAAAGACAGTAGTACCCTATATGATAATGCTTTCTTGGATGACGCAAAAAGCAAGAAAATAACTGTATACCCAGTAACAAATGCTCTCTCTAATTATGATGCACAGCTGTTTATGATAAATAAGATACTGCCTTACAGTAGTGATACTCCACAGTGGAAATCCATTAGAGTAATTAATGACTCCAGAAGCAATGCTTTTAAGAATAGTTGAGAAGAGGTGACCTGGGATGAAATTTATAATGAACCAAATGCTGAATAAAAATTTAATCTATTTCATGATAAATTCACATCATTATTTTAAAATAGCTTTCTGCATAAGCTATTCAGAAAGGACATTAAATACCCACGTAAAAAGCCATGGATCACTAGAGGGATTAAAGTATACTGTGAAAGGAAAAGGGAAATGTATCTGTTGGCAAGAACAAGTAGAACTCATGCTTAAAAAACTACTGAAAATTACTAAGATAAGTTATTAAAAATCAAGGAATCTGCACATTATATAAGAAATCAGTATTCTTACAACAGGTTTAAAGCCATGTGGAATGTAGTGAAACTGGAGATAGGACAACCAGCCATAGAAAAGCTACTGAATCAAATGAAGGGGTTATAAATGGTGAGTCACAGGAAGCAAATATATTTAATAATCACTTCTTCAATATAGTTGAAAATATAGTGACAGGTAGTTCAATAAGAAAATCACAGCACTATTTTGAAAAAGCAACTAACATAAAAGTCAGTTGTGTGGGTGTATCACCAACTCCTCCTTATAAAATTAAGAAAATTATATATCCCTTCAAAAATAAAAGCTTACTGGATTTGGTGGCATTCCCATATAATCAGCCCTGTCTTATCTGAAATTTGTAACGCATTGCTAACTCAAGGCATTTTTTCAGACTAAAATATGCTGTTCTCTCTATAAGAAAGGTGATAGGAGAGATTTCAATAACAACTGGCCTGTTACACTACTGACATCATTTTCCAAAATTTCTGAGAAGGTATTCCAGAACAGTATCTCCTCTGAGGAACAATAGTTTCCTCAGTAAATCACAGTTTGGCTCTCAGAAGAGTTGCTCTACTGAGAATGCCATTTAGATGTTCAGTCACCATATTTGACAAGCATGAAACAACAAAATAGCAATGATTGGTATTTTCTGTGACCTTTCTAAAGCATTTGACTGTGTGACTCTCAACATTATCATACATAAATTGAGGTGTTATGAGATTAACTGAATAGTCAAGCAATGGATGTCTTTTCTAACCAAAAGAATGCAGAAAGCTGTACATAGTAATTCAACCAATGTAATCCAGGGACATTATTCTAACACGGAGAAATCATGTACGGGGTTCCCTAAGGCTTGATCTTAGGCCCACTACAGTTCATAGACATAAATGGTCTCCTGTCTAATATACAACAAGCAGAATTAATTCTTTTGCAGATGAGACTAGTATTGTAATCAATCCAAGCATACATATACCAACAGAAGAAATGACAAACAATGTTCTTAAAAGTACCATTGAATGGTTTTTTTGTGAATGGTCTCACTCTCAGTTTTAAGAAGACACAAAATATGTAGTTCTGCACAGCTAGAGGTAATACACCAATGATAGCTTCAAACACCGGGAGGAAATAATAAAACTTCAAAATTCTAATGTATACATATTGATGAGAATTTCAACTCAATAAAGCACATTTGGAGCTCCTGAACAACTTAGTTCAGCCACAGTTGTATTTACAATCATTGTAAATCTTGGGAGGAGAGAAATCAGCAAGATGACAGTTTTGAATATTTTTCATCCAATAATTTACTATGGAATAATATTCTGGGGTAACTAATCTTTAAGAAAGAAAGTCTTCATTGCTCAAAAAAACGTGCTGTGAAAATAATATGTGGTGCCCACCCACTATCAACTTCTAGACATCTGTCTAAGGAGTTAGGAATCTTGACTCTGCTTCACAGTATTTTTATTCCCTTATGCAATTTGTGAAAATAATCCACTGCATTTCAAAAGGAACAATGATATACATAATTACAAAACCAGATGAAAACAATGACATTCACCATGACACATTAAGATTGTCTTTAGCACAAAAATGGGTGCACAAACTGCAACAAAAAGTTTTGGTCACTTACATAGTGATATAAAATGTTTGTCAGATGGCAAAGTAAAACTTGGGGAAAAAAAACTGAAAATGTTTTTCGTTGGCAACTTGTTCTATTCTGTAGTAGAATATCTATTACTGTGATGTGTAAAAGATGGTGGCCAGAACTTACTAACACACATCTGTATGTCTGCTTCTTTAAAACAAAATTAAATAAAATAAAAAATACAAAACACTTTTAACTATAGGCATACTTACAAAATAATAAGTGATGTGAATATAAAATGACTCACTCCACACCTTTATGACACACACACACACACACACACACACACACACACACACACACACACACACTGTCCCAGAAAAACACCGACAATCCTTACGAACCAGTTCCTTATTAATAAGTAAAAAATTTCTAGTAAACACAGGCTGTCAAATGAGAGCACTCATTCATCTTCAGTACTATGAGCAGACATCTGCTACTGCAAGGTCTTTGCTTTCCATACTTTTGTATAAAATATTAATGTGACTTCAGACTTTTAGCAGGTGATGTGGTTATCTGAAATTAAGTACTATCTGGGGGGGGGGGGGGGAGGAACTGCACAAAGATGCAGTCAGATGTCGATAAGTGGTGCAAATATAGGTAGCTCGCTTTAATTGTGCCAAGCATAAAACTGCGCAGTACACAAAATGCAGAGAAGTAATGCCAATAACTACAACAACTACGTCACTCACAACTGGGATCAGTCACCTCATACAAATTTGTATGGATATGAAATGCAATGATGACATAGTGCAGTTGCATGTGTAGCCACCTGCACGTTACTGTACATCCACAACCACTACCGTGGCACGTGTCAATACATGTACACTAATTTGCGTAGTGTGCCATTTGGCTACTGCGGAAATCCAGCCAGAGGCCACCGACCATGGTCTTGTGCCTCTATCACTTCCAGAGATAGCAAGTGGCCCCCATTGGGCAAATGCTTCTTATATAGCCATGCACTGGTTCTGAGTGGCAGTTGTGTCTCTTCTCTAAACTGTATTGTACTTATACTGTCATGCTCTGACTTAATAAATAGGTGGTTTCTTATGACCATGTGTTCAGATTTAGAACACAAGTGGTGATGATTAGAATCCTCATATGCTCAACTTCAGAGAATGTTTTTTTCATGTAACTAATCCAAGGATTGGAACTTCAATCACTTCTCCAGCAGCAGCAACTTACTACAGCCACATTGGAAAAACTTGTGACGATGTTGACAGTTCAAACTCCACCATCTCAGGTGCACCCACCGCCAGTTCCACGATATGATGGTTCCACTGAAGATTGGTAAGCTTATGAAAAATGAGACTTCATTGCATTTAGGGTGACGGACAGAGGGACTTGTAAGGCATTGTATTTATCATGGATTTCTCCTCGTGTGTACCAGTTGTTATGTAAATTAGTCCCTTTGCAAGAATAGGTCTCACTCTTTTTTAATGAAATATGTAATTTTTTGTCATCTTACCATCGCAAGCACACCCACATCATTGCTACACATGTAGAATTTTACCAGTGCCGCAAAGCTCAGTCTTATTGGGCTTGGGCAGTGGTGGAGCTGTAGGGTTTGAGCCATAAGTGCTGCTTTCTTACTAAAACTTCCAAAGAATCCTTTATAGAGTCAGAGATTTAATCATCCACCTAGCACCCAATAAGGAAGTTCATTGGAGAACACTTCAATGTGAAGATTCAGTCTTGGAAGAAGTTTTAAATATTGCTTAGTCCTTTCAAGTCCCCTGCACAATGGGCCACCAAATTGAGGCATGGGACAATGTTGCAGTCAATGATAGTGTGTCACAAAAGTACACAGCACAATTTCATCAAGTGAAGGGGAAGTCAATGCTGTTCAAACCAGAAAACCTAGCCACAACTCACAAATGTGTTGGCAACAACAACAACGACACTGTGTGGCACTTCCATCATGCCCCTCTCACTTTGTGCAATGTGAGAGAGCTGCCTGTCCCAGGCAGTAGGCATTGTGCCACAAGTGTCACAAGAAAGGCCACACTGCATAAGTTTGTCCTACTAAGCCTTCCTCAGAACAAATGGACAACGCCAGTCATTCTAGTTCCTCATTGTCTGCAGGCTGGAATAAGCTCTTTATTGAATTGTCTGTGTTGAAAAATCATCACTATTTCGCATCCCAACTCTAATATGTACAGATGGCTGGACTTCCCACCATTGACTCCTGTCAAACACTCAATGCAGATCAGCTGCACTGTTTGGAAGTCAAAAAAAAGAAACCTTTGTGATCATTTATGCCTTAAAAGGATTACATGTTTTCTTATACGGTACCAAATTCCACTTACTCACAGATCTTAAACCTTTACTTTCACCTTGTTTCATCTTTCTGCTGCTTTACCTAACAAAGCCACTAATTGCCTAGAATGTTGGGACTTATTTTTATCAAGAAACCTATTTCCGGCCTACGTCACAGCACGAAAATGTGAACACATTGTATCATATGTCCATGGGTCCCGATCCATCGTTTGATCAGGAAGAAATGTTGCATTTGAACAGAAGCAAGACAATCTAATGATGGCATGTACCACACATATCATGGTGCCTCCCTTCCTTCTGCAATCCAATGATGAAGCAGAACGTCTCGTGCAAACTTTCAAAATGCAAACTGCAAATAAGTCATGGAGGCCCTTTTCTTTCTCAGTTCTTACAGAATAACTCCAATCAGGGAGAAGAGCTGAGCTAAACTTTTGTATGTCTGGCAGCCACAGATGCTGTTCCATCTCCTACTGCTGGACAGACATATGTCATCACAGGTTTGTCTGACTCAGAGCACCACAGAAATGTTGGAAAATCTGAACTGGGATATAGTTCATCCCCCAATGTAGTGCTCCCACAAACACCACAAATGCAAGATTAGGCTAATTACAGTGCTCACAGAGTCACTTGAACAATAATTATTACCACACTCAGTTTTTGACTGGAACAGGATGAAACCCTCACATGTGTTACAATGCTAAGTCCCTTCTGTCGTGCACTTCACAGTGGTTTAAAGAGTATGTGTGAAGATGTAGTTTTAAAAATTTCAGTTCTGCTCACTCCAGGTACACACAAGGAAGTGGCTGCTATCTTTTAGTAAACTTCAAGCTACTACTTACAGTATGGCTCCTGCAAGTAACAACCATAAGCACCTGTCTTTGTACATCCATCTTTTCAGAGATGGTTCTGGACCTCAGCTGTTCAGTACAGAATGACAAATCAAACACCTTTCAGCCATCTAAATTTCCAAATTGTTATTTTATTGGGCTACCAGTTTTGGTGATATATTACACCATCTTCCGGCCCACTGATAAACATGTAGGAAGATCCCAACCTTGGTTCCGGTCAAAATAGGGGCCAGCATTCAAAAACTGGTGTCTGTAGATTTTTGAGACAGTGATCACTTCAAACATCACCATTGGCAGCTGATGTTTGAAGTGATCACTGTCTCAATAATCTGCAGATACTAGTCTTTGAATGCTGGCCCCTATTTTGACTGGAAATGAGGTTGGAATCTTCCTACACATTGGTCAGGGGGCCTGAAGATATATTGCCGAAACTGGTAGCCCAATAAAATAACTATCTGGAACTTTAGATGGCTGAAAGGTGTTTGATTTGAAATTCTATAAGTATCTGTATCTTACACACTAGCCCCAACAACAGCAATCCTTTAATATCAGGCATTAACATCTATCTCTATTCAGTTTAAAAATGGGCACAAAACAGGAATCTCCAAAAGAACTCTAATACATTCCCGATAATTGTTATTTTGCACCAAAAGTTGACTTGTGAACATTTTAACTGAGGAATTCATACAACAATCCTTGATGGTACCTCATAATCCTACTAAAAGCCAGCAAAAGTACACAGAGTAACTGTGGATGAGCATGTACATTGGGTTGAGAAAGAGTGCATCAGCAAATGGAAATCTCCTTTGCACTTAAATACCATCAAGAAACATAGAAAAATGTTTACAGCTAAAACAAAACAAAAACTAGTCCAGTCATTAGCTCTGCTGCTTCTCTGCTACTGTGAAGTAGTTCAGTACAGCATAAACAGCAAAAACTTCAAGTGACTTGAGCTAGCCATTAATCTTTGAATAAGATATGTGTGTGTGTGTGACATTCAACTGCACAATCATGTTCATCTTGTCTCTGCTCGGTAAGCATGGATGCAACCAGACAAGCAACATTTCACATATTCTGTGTTATTCATTCACTAGACTCTTCAACATTTCTCCTCACATAGAAAATACCTGTTATCATTTCTTAACTGCAATATAAATCTAAAATCTTGAGTGTACCAGTGCACAACTCTAAATATTTGTCTATCTTCTGCTTCATTTTCTGCAGAACAAATTACCCAGTAGCCTACAAACCATTCCACTTTCAACAGGAGACACACACTTTTCCAGTTATCATTGGTATCTTTTTTCTTTTGATAGAGCTCATCCGTCATCTTTCTGTTCTATTGCAAACCAGTACAATTGTTAGCAAACTCCCAGATTTCCTCATCCTACTGTGTTTATAAATCTGATTGACTCTTGGCTTAGTCTGGGAGTGCAACACAGTGGTGAGGATGACCTTCATAAACTCAGCCAGCACTGTGCACTGAATTCAAAGGTGAGACACCACAGGTAATGGGTGGCAAACCCTGAACAGGTCCTGGCACTCATGGCAGCTCCAGATACGTAGCTGACTGCCAAGAGTGTCATTTTGAAGCCACAGAACATCACTTGGCAATATTACATAGAAAAATACTAAAATTGAACCCAATGAACATATGTAATAAATGGGGATGCCAAATTGTGTGTCATGATCTAATGAGATCAGTGCAGCATTACACAACACTGTTTTTAATTGACATAGATTTTTATAATCTATGATTTTATTGCAAAACACTTTAAATTATACTGCCATATATGTAAACAGTATGTCAAAATGGAGCTAACCATAACTAAATGTGCTCCATAATCATATGTATCATGGCATTGCATGTGTTTTCCTATATCTTTAACCTTGTCCTAGATGGTTTTTTGTTTAGATATATCAGATGTTTCTGTGTTAAATGAAGTATTATGCACTTTGATTGAGCCAGGCCAGCAATTAAATTGGCTATACTCCAACCAGTGTAGCTACATAAAAACCAAGAGCACTACATTGTACTCCGTTTTGATATGAAGCACTTGTGCATATATAAATATTTCCTTCTATTTTCTTGTTTTAACAGTTATGCATAATGGCACCCTATCACATATTCATGAATATTTAGTGTAATGTACATGATAGGATGTTTTTGGACTGTTGAAAAATGACCAGGAGGAGAAGGTTCTCATTTCAATGTGTTTAGTCTTAAGAAATGCAATCTATATTCAATTATGGTCATTTTAACATAAAATTGTAACAAGTTATGAACACGCCTAGCATGGTCTGGTTTCCCAAGGTGTTAAACAGGTGTTGTTGCTGCACCTCATAGTCTTTTGCAGACAGTCAGTCATTTTGTCTGGACAGTGGATGGTGAGTCTGAGTGACTTACAGCAGGAGTTGAACTGAGTTTCTGGGTGGCAGTGCAGCCGTGCTGTTTCAGTTCTTTGAAATTTTACAGAGGATACAATTTTGAGCAGCACAAGGACTTTAACATTTTTGCAGTGCTTTAAAGTGATTTATGGTTTTGGGACTTGAGGACTTTAACTTGGTGTGAGTGTTAGTTTATTTTGGGATGAACTTGAGTGGGTAGTGAAGCAGCATCACTGATAAATTTTAACAGCAAAGCATAGTCAAGGCATGAGCTTTGGGTTTGCTCTCAAGGAAACTGATTTAACTGGGGAATCTGCCAAATCTATTTGCTATTCATGCAGTCTTAATTGGTGCTTAGCTACAATAATCTTGGGGTGGAAACCTATACACTTTTTGAACTGAACAATATATGTTAATCAACTTAACCACTATGTGACTACAGTCTTTATTATTGCATTACCACTTAATTTTGATTCATTTTATTATTTATTAATTACTAAAATATATGCTAAGCTTCATATGTGTAAATGGTGTGTGTCAGAGAAAACCTATCGTAAAAATCTGGGGCTGTTATTAGGGCATATGCACAGTGGTGGACAACCAACACCTATGACTGTACAGCCATACCTTATTGTCAGAGTTGTTCACTCGTCTGGATCCCAATAGACCTTACTACCAAATTGAGAACACTGACACAACATATCATTATATATTTGCCAAGTAGGGTGGTTGGCTTGCACCATTGTCTTTCTTCTTTCTTCTTCATATCCACTGTGTTTTCTTCTGATAACATTTCCAAATTAGCTCTCAATGTTCACAAGATTGAATAACTTTCCCAGATTTGATAAATTTTGGTGCTCTGATATACCTTTCTGATATCGATATCACCATCTGATAGGAACATTAAGCTAGGGGGACATACTTATCACAGTGTTATTGAGACTGACATTAATGTAATGACTATGTTCATTATTTTAGTAATTATTATTATAGATATCTCATCTCCCATACAAATTGCAATGATAACTGTGATGATAGTCTCTAAGGGCACCATGTTAGATGCAAGAGAGGGACTGCAAGTCCTTATCTCTCTAGGTAAGAGAAATGTATAAATAAGTAGCTAAATTATTACAGTAACTCATAAAATGGTTAATAACTAAGCATGTAAACAGCTCTCCAAAATTACAATATCTGTAAGTTTCTGCCCTCTCAACGTGCAAAGTACCCATCATCTATTTCTCATCCTTAGAGTTCTCTCACTACCCATACTTAACAACTTCTAGTCTGCTGTTATTTCCACAGCCACTATTTGTTTCATGGTACATAAGCATATGAGCTACTGCATATCAAAATTAGTCAAATTTCATTGATCTAGTTTCCTTTACTGTTCCTTACGCACATGAATGATTGCTTCACGAAATTTGCCATCTTCCATTGGGCCAATTGGCTATATTGGAGCACCGCTGCTTCTTTGTTATTGCATAAAAACGTGGACAGCACAATCTGTGGTGGTATCCATGTTACAGAGAAGATTGTTTCAAATGCCCCAGAATGCCAAATGGCTTACTTATTATTGTTCCTGCTATAGTGACCTATCTACACATACAGATTTCATATTTACATCAAATTAATGTAATCTACTTACCGAGGCATGATTGTTCCACTTGTGACTGAATTTGAATCACATGCATCTCTTGGTAGAATACTGAACCACGTTCTCTCAGATGTTACATTCCCAGCACCTCCACTAAGTAGAAAACTACCATTGAGATCCTTTCCATTGTTGAACATGTTTGATGAATTTAGATTATACAAGTGGTTTATAGCATTGAATTTATCCCCATTTGGGACAATGACTTGGGGTATTTCACTGTTTGCCTTTTCCATGCATTCACCTAGATGCTCAAACTGAATATGTCCATGGTCCAGATAACTGCTTTGTGGTTTTTCATCATCATCTTCAGTCTGATGTTTCACTGTAAAGAGATATTGTTCCTTTTTGCCATGCCTAACAGTATCAGTATTATTCTCTTTCTTCATGTCTTTTAGCTCACTATTAAACATATCACTTTTAATTTCCATTTTCACAGCACTCAAACTATCTTCAGGAGTTTCTGTTTTGACTTGACATCCATCTGAAAGTTTTTCAGCAACAGGAACAGTATATCGATTTTTCAATGAGCTATCCGAATCGACACTCACACACAAAGATTCACTACCTTCATTCACTTTCACTGGAGACTCAATACACCCTTCTGAAGAAGACAACCTTTTAGTTTCACTGTCTTCAGGTCTACAATTTTCTTCCAATTTCACATGACAATTGTCTGTCACATGTGTAACTGAGTTGTTATCCATCTGCTCAGTAAATGTCATTTTCATTTCATTGGGTTTTTCTTTATTTTCATCTACATTACTTATCTGTGTTTTTCTATGCTCAGTTTCAGTCTTGTCCACCTCTTCATCCTTTATTCTATCCATCGCATTTTCACTGGTCTGAGCATCCGTATAACTGTTCCCAGGCACTGATTCACAACTTTCTTGTTTACTGCGAGCTTCTTCAACATATTTATTGTAAAGATCAGGCTCAGCAGACTCCATAGCTTCCACAAAGATGCCACCAGCACATGGCAATGACCAAAATCGTCGAAAATATCGATCCTGGCCAAAGCAAGTGGCTCTTAGTTGCTGAGCTGACGTACTCAGTGCCTGCAAGGAATGATCACTCTGACGAGACAGACGTTCCATCTTGCGATGCAGTTCTTCAGCAGTCAGATTCTTGTCTTCTTCCTGCAAAACATTAATTAATGATTACAGGGATGATAAAAGCACAAGGCTTGTATCTTAGAGGCTTCCAAAATATTTTATGTTAACTCAAATCACTTATTACACAAATGTCGCTTTCTATAGATAAGCACAAGAAATTATTTTTGAGTAGAACTTCCAATACATTAGTTTTTCAAAGGAAAATTATCACTATGTACTTTTTATTTAAAGTATCTTTTTTCAAGTGGAAAATACAGAATAAATTCAATTTGAATGCGCAATAGGCACTTAACCCTTTAACTGCTCTGGACGTGTTAACGCGCGCCTTTGTACCTGTCCCTGTGTGCTCTGAACGTGCTTACGTGCGCCCACTCCTTCTACCTGGTACTCTAAATGTGTCTACGTGCACCACCTTTGTGGCACCTGTGTCCTCCTGACGTGTTGAGACATGCTGCTGCTTCTTCCCCTGTGGTTTATGGCAGCGAGCTGTATATTCTTGCTGAGTGCCTAGTAGCTGTTCAGCATTCCGCTCGCACAGTTGAAGTCTTGTGAGCATTTGCTGCTGTGTTCTTGTGCTGCAGTTTTCATCTGTGCTTCTACTGACTGTTGACACCGTTATTTTGAGAAGAAAATCGCACGCCGTTGTGGTTGTACAGATTAAGAAATCGTCAAAATTCTCACTAGAAGCAACAGTGACAATGAAATTTTCGACAGCAGTGGTAGTGATTATTCTTCCATTGAATCTCGAAAATAACAGTCCTGTGCAGTGTACTTTAGCTGGAACAGTGCATCTGTCAACAAGGGAGGGATATCATTCAGAATTGGATGGGTCTGAGAGTGATAGTTAAGCACCAGCGAAAAGAGCTCGCTTTAGCGTCATGTTTGACTGGAAGAAAAGTGATTTTTGTCCATTTATGCAAGAGTTTGATGCTTCAGCTTCTGGACACAAGTGTGGCTTAGGGCCAGATTCAAATGTTTTGTCATATTTCCTGATATTTTTAACAGAAGAACTGATGAAATTTGTAGTATATGAAACCAACAGATTTTTTCATATACTGAAAATCAGTGACTACTGGTCCACAGACATACTCTTGAACATTCCTGTTTTGGCGAAATTATGTCCAGGGACCATTTTCAGTTAATTTTAAGAATGCTTCACTTCAGTGGTAACTCTTGTCAGCAATGAAGGAGACAGGTTATTTAAAATTGGGTCTATTGTTGATAAAATTCATGCAACATTTCACAGTACATTTCATCCATACCAAAAGCTCTGCATTGATGAAAGCCTCTTGCTCAAAGGACGATTATCGTTCAATCACTACATTCCCTCCAAAAGAAGTAGGTTTGGAATAAAAACATTTGTGCTATGTGACTGCCAGTTGGGTTATATCCTGGATTTCATTGTTTACACAGGCACAAATACTGAAATTGACTTCCACAATCTGGGGACAAGTGGTGACATAGTAGCAACATAGATGAAACCATTTTTAGGAAGGGGACATACGCTCTATGTCGATAATTGGTATTCAAGGCCAGCCCTGTTCCTCTGGCTTCATAACCATGGAACAAATGCATGTGGTACTGTTCGCAAAAACAGATGCAATGTGCCAAAATTACAGAACAAACTAAAACGAGGAGAAATACAGTTTATGTTCACTGACACAATCCTTGCCACGAAATGGTGTGACAAAAGTGTGGATGCTGACCACCTGTAATACTGCAGAAATGGTTGAGATGGAAAAGATAAACAGAGAGACAGGTGAAAGATTAAGGAAACCACAATGTGTTGCAGATTACGACAAGAGTATGGGTGCTGTTGACCGCTGTGACATGCTGCTGAGTTCAGTGCAATCAGTACAAAAGACTGTCAAGTGGTAAAAAAGTTCTTTTTCTACGTACTGGATCTGTGCATTTTAAATGCCCATGCTCTCCACAGAGTAGTAATAGGAGGAAAAATGCAACTAGCAGAACTTCATTTGTTTCTGGAAAGAGAGATTGTTGAAGCTTATGCAAAAGATTGGAGGAAAACTGGCAGAGGAAGGCGCTCTGGACACGAGAATCCTCTAAGATTTACTGGGAGGCATTTTCCAAAGGTGATTGAGATGGAGAACTCAAAGAAATGTACGCTAATGTGTCGATGCACAGTGTGCTCCAAGCAGAAAGTGCACCGAGAAACAAGATACAAATGTAGAGCATGCAATGTACCAATATGTGTAGTGCCATGTTTGGAGGCCTATCACACTAAAAAGAAAAACTATTAACTGTCTATAATCACTCATAAGAGAAGAAGTGACATCGATAATTTTCTAGAAGTAAATGACAACAAAAGGGAAATAAAAATACTAAAAAATACAAAAAGTGTATACAAAATGAAATAAAAACAAAAAAATATATTTTTAACTTCGCCAGTGCTGGTCCAAAGCCCGGATCAAAAAGAAGGATGGAAAATATATTCAGAAGGTGTAAAAGATACTCCAACACTTAGGATTTCTGTCTTTGAAGAAATTTTACAGAAGTGTTACTGCACTCTCAAAAACACGAACTGCATTTCTCAGATGCCATTAAATCTATTACATATGTTAAGCATAAAATTAAGACAAGTATAGTGCTACATTGCTGATTTAAACAAACATCACATCTGTTTGCATGGCCATCTTCTGCAGCAGCTCCAACAATTAATTATTGTTAGCTTTGCCGTCTTAATCTTACTGCAAATAATTAAGAAGAATTTCACAATAGACACGTTTCGCTTTTATTTACAAAGCATCTTCTGTGGTCATTGGTATTCCTGCTTCATGTTTACATTCTTTGCGCATCACTGCTTTCCCTCTCTTCATTAGCGGAGGTTGACATCTAAAGACAACGTCTTTGTATACATATAGCTGACAGTTTTTTTGAAGTTTTCAGCTTTTTCTTCCACTGCATTGGCACTGTACCTCACCTCACTTATGGAACTTGAGTGCCATACATGAGGTGAACTACAGTGCCAATGCAGCGGAAGAATAAGCTGAAAATGGCAAAAAAGACTGCCAGCTATATGTGTACAAAGATGTCATCTTTAGATGTCAACCTCCACTAATGAAGAGAGGGAAAGCAGTGGTGTGCAGAGGTTGTAAATATGAACCAGGAAAACCAATGAACACAGAAGATGCTTTGTAAATAAAAGCAACACACGTCTGGTGTGAAATTCTTTTTCATTAATTGCAGTAAGCTTAAGATGGCAAAGCTAACAATAATTAATTCTACATATAGTTTATTATAGTGATTCTTAGCAATATAAGCAGTTTCAATGAACATCATGTGTGTCCAGTAATTCATCTGCAGATTCGAGATACAGTGTGTGTCAGTGATCACACTCAGAAGGCAAGAGAGCCGCGAATGCCCTAGCTTGAGAAATATTCAGGACAGGCATGCTTGGCCAAGCAGCGAGCTCAGCTGCAGGCAACGGTCCATGGGGAAAGCCATTAGTGCAGGTACCAGGATTAGGCGGCCTCAACAGTGCGCTCGACCTGGCAAGATGGATGCACGGCTGCAGCAGCCAAAGGGTTAATACCTATCACTGACCTTACAGAAGGAAATAATAGTGTGGCTAATGCCATTAGAAATTATGAGAAGTCAGCAACATTCTAATATCTGCAACATAATGAGGAATGGGAACTGGTAGAAACAGTTACAGAACATTCTTCAAAGAAAGATATCTGTAAAAGAGGTTGAGGGAAAAGAAGAACTTCTTGTCTTCTAAACTTAAGGACATGAGCTTCACACATAAGCAAGGAACTTTCGCAAACAAGTAAAAGTGATATACCTATGATGGTCACCAACATCTTGAATAGATAGGCACTAGAAGAAGAAGAAGAAGAAGAAGAAGAAGAAGAAGAAGCACTTACTGAGATACTGACATATCAAAGTTGTTATAACAAAATAATATGATGTACTGATTAGCTCATAGTTACAGGCAATGCCTCAGAATGAAAAAAGATTACTTTCAAAAATAATTACTGTTATGTAAAAGTTGCTGATGTAACATTGATCCTGGAAGCAACCTGACAAAGTTTATATGAAATTCAGCAATATTTCCAACACATAAAAAGGTGAAATCTTGGCTTCTCACTTATTGATATTTATATAATCAAGAAGATGCACATAAAAGCTACTGTAACTAGATAATAATTTAAGGGAACATTCTGCAAGAGATACCTTTTTTATTATTGGAATCAACAGATGAGGTTGCGGGTGTATTATTTGAAGGAATGCTAAAAGAAAAAAAAAAAGAAAAAAAAAAAAAAAAAAAAGCTACTACAACATGCCTTAAAAGACTTGTATGCAGTGCTTAAGATAGCATTGCCACAGATGGAGGCACAATGAAACATAGTTTTAATGTTAAGATGATGAGTAATGTTTATCAAAAAAGACCAAATATTGCTGATCAGTAGGTTCATACAGTTAGAATAATTTGTGTAATTGGTATTCACTGAGTTTTGCAAATTTACTTATATATGGTAATTTTTTATCTTATACAAAATATGTATATTCATTATTTTCTGCAAGGGGCGAGACATTACACATATCATCAGGTATGAGTGAGAAAAACCTCCGACACTGTACAATTAAACCAAAACCATTGTTTTCATTTTCAGGCATAAATGTTTTGGTGCTGCTCACAAGTGCTATGATGCTGCCATGTCTATTCATAATTCACGGGTTGGGACAAGACATTCGTAGCACCATCATGAAAGGTAGCCACACAGCAAATGCAGCTGCCAACCAACAACTGCCCTACAGACACACCTTTCTTGGCCAGCAGAGGCAGCACCACTATGCAAATTATGTCTGTAAATTATGTCTGTGAGTACACTGTCTTTCTCTATCAGTGACTACAGTACAATGACTCAGCTATTGAGCAGGACTCTCTGAACTGCACTTTGAGCTTCATTGCATTTGTATTCAGTGACGGACTCAGTTACGTAAATGCTTTTCACATAACTGTTGTTGAGACCCTATTTTCTGTTCTCTGCCTATGCTCTGAATATCTGCTGTCATTGGTTGGCAAGATAGCATGATGTGAGCTATGACTGGCTGACAAAGCACATTGCAATTTCAATTTCAATGCTTTGGAAACTAATATGCTGTGTTTGGTAGAATTCATATTTATACTTTCATAATACAAAAATATGCAGCATACATGTTGCTGGACATAAGAAATCTTTCCAATTTTTTTTTAATTTTTTTTATGTTTTTCTTTTCCTAAAGTGGCAGAAAGTTATAAATCCCTTATCATTTGAAGGACTGACAAGTTTTACAGCTCTGAGGGGACGAATGCTGTGACTTATCATAAAGAAAGAGTATATTTCTCAGGAAAAACTGTATTTTCACTCAGGAAAAAGAATATTGGGAATTTTTTTCCTTGTCCACGTGTACACCATGATGTAAAGCAGCAAATGGACAAGTTAGGTGCATCCAACACACATGGGAGCAAGCTCTGGTGAGTTTCCTGCCCTCAACCATTCCCAGCCATGCAACACCACGTCGCCTGTGGAACTGCTGCATGGACACTGACAAACGACACTGCTGCATCTGCTACACCCACTGCCGCAGTTGGTTCTTCCTCTGCAATGTACTTATTTAATACCAATGATCATATCTTTTTCAGTGTCTTTAGCAGAAACAGGCACTGGGAATGGGGTATCATCATACAAATCTTGGGCCACTCTCTTTTACCTAGCACAGGGTTCGTCTGGGCTGCAAAGGAGGCATCAGAATCAGCTCTGCACCTGTTGGCTGCATGATCCTGCTGCAGATATTTCAGTTTCACAGACGGAGCTCTACGAGATCTTGCAGTCCCAGCCACACTTGATGCCAGCACCAGAGAGGGTGCCAACGGATGTCAATGTAGCACCACCAATGTCGTCGCACAATAAGCAGCCCCTGCCACAGAGATCTGGTCCTCTCTGCCCTACTGCTTCTCTGCATGCCTTCGAGGACCCACAAGTTGCCATTGTGTCATTGACAGGGCCAGAGCGAGAGTGTGCACCCCATGACTACTGTCTTGACTGCTGTTCCAGGCCATTCACGAGATGAACATCAGGGTGCAGGTTTGGATTTGCCATTAGCCACATTATGAACTCCTGCATTGTCAGAAACACCTGTTTCTAGATTCCCCCCTCCAACCACATATCTCTGTTGTTATCAGCAAAGCCAGTACACTACGATGATGAACACAGGAAGCAGCCACACAGCAAATGCGGCCACCAACCAATGACTGTTCCATGAACTCTCCTGTCAGCCAGCACAGGCAGCACTACTATGGCAGTGGATAAGACCCCATCACAACCTATCATCACCCCCATCTGTTGTGAATAAAGCCTGCTAGCACACCACCCCTCTCTATCAGTGACTGCTGTATAACTGATTCGGCTATGGACCAGGGCTCTGTGAACTGCACTTCAGATCTGACTCATTGAGTTAAGTAGACACTTTTCATATAGCTGATGTTGTGTCTCTCATGTCTGTTTTCTGCCTTTAGAACCCAAGCATCACTACAGGATACAACAATTGTAAAAAAGCAAACTGTGGTACTAAAGTTTTTATTTTATATTCTCCATGAATGAGAAATTTTTTTAAGAGGCCCATGTCAGCACAGTCCTGTTTCAACAAAGCTAAGCTTCTTCCCCTCCCAAAACCCTCTGATTAGTTCCTGCGAACCCACACACATTGAATTCCATTTACTTATGATGTTACTATGTATTACCAGAGTAATTCCTGCTGCTGTCTTGTAAGACCTATTGCCAAGTCACAATATCAGATCAAACCACACTAGTCCATGTGAAAAGTTTTATTAAATTATACAGAATTAAAAATTAATTGTATAGCAAATTGGTGAACTGAGTTCACATTAGTGCCAAGTCTTTAAAAACATACAGACCTCTTCTGGTTGCGTCCCATCACTTTCATTGCCGCTCTCTCCATCATCTGCCTCATCTTCATTGTCATCATCTCCTTCATCCCCTTCTTTAACTTTGGATTCTCCAGCACCAGTATCATTCGATTCATCACAGCCACTCTGGTCTTGTTTCGGTGTTAGCTGCATGGCTGTCTGCCTCACTTTGCGACTGTGCAGCATGCGCAACCTGTATGGCATAATTTCTTTAGTACTGCAGTAGGTTTGTGATACAAAGTGGATAGCCTCATAAAGCAAAACACAACAAAACTATAACATTGCTTTGTTCATATGACAAGACAGTGCCTTGGTCACACTAAGATTTTTTATACATAAAATGCAAATTTTAATTGTATAAACTTTTTCCTATCCAAACACAGCTGCGCTTATTTAAATGAAACATATTCACACACTAGAGCAAAAATACTAGTCATACAGTAACAACAATAAAGGGACTTAGTCATACACCCAAGAGTGCTGACAAATTTTGCCATCCTACTTACAATCTGTATCTAGTACATGTCTAGATATCATTTACTTATTTTTTACAAGCATTTAAAACAGATTTCTCTAAGAGTAATCCCAATGTGCAGCTATTAGGATTGCCGTTCAATACGGTCAAGTATGTACTATGACTACTATGAGCACAACTACAGCTACAACTGATCAAATGGCAAGTGAATGACATATTTCACATATTCATTTCCACAGGACTCATGTGGTGATCTGAGCCAAAGCTTAAATTGATAATTTCAATGCAGTTTATATGGGTACATACAAAATCCATAACTCAATCAAATGCATGAGAGAGGCAGCCAGACTGCTGAGGAGATACCAGATTGAGATTTTCCAGATGTGCAGATGTGCTACATTGATCTTCTTTGGAATAGGAAAGCAAATATGAGAAGAATTTTCTTTTCTTCTTTAATGAAGAAAGTGTGATGGACTTTCCATGTCTGTATATGGCATTTTTGTCCACAGCAAATATTTATATACTGATGATAATTTTGAAAAAATCAGTGTTTCACAGATTAAATGAAGTTTACAATCATCATTAGTGTCTATACAAAAGAAAAATTGCTTCAGAAATGTCTTTTTTTGTTTGCATGCATTACTTGGCATAATTTGCCCTCAAATAACATTTTTTTAAATAATCAGAATGGCAAACAAATTTTACATTTTTCAGACACACTTCTGGTTTTCCACACTATTTTTCCAAACACCTTAGGTTCCTTTTTTCTGAACAAACACTGTGGAATTACAGACTTAAAAATACCTGAGGGTGATCAGTAAGTGTTAACTAAACAAATTTAGTATAAGCAGTGATGTAGTATAAAACCAATCATCATTTTCTTAATAAAACTATCTGCTAGAACATAAATTGTGCACACAGATAACAACAGAAATTCTGCACACAGATATCTGAAATACAAATTTGTTAACATTCACTGAAACTACTTTAACAATTAATAATTCAAAATTTCTGCTCTTTATTTCATTACATCACATTTCTGACACTATGTACAAATGATTTATAGTGGAAATAAAAGTCCCAACACAATGAATCCTAAAGTATTTCAGTGCATTTCTGTTTATCCAACTTCCATAAATAGCTGTTAACATTTTGTACACATGAAATATATAGGATTATCAATCATATTACTGACAAAAACAATGCATCCACCACAATTTACAAAACTGATGCAGAAACACCTCAATAAGATGGTATCAAAGTTTACAAGTAGCTTACCTATAAGAAAGAGTGATGTTGTACTCTTGAATCATGTAAATACATTCAACATGTTTTGTGTTGTAGCAAGAATTCGAGATATAAATATAACACGGCATTTACGTGAGTGTGGTAATGCATCCAACGTCTGCAAAAAGTCTGACGGAGATATTAGGTCATTAATTTCTGCTACAGTTGGCAGGCAGAGAGCTGTTGTAACTTATGTCTTCAGTAAACTCCTAAGCATAAAGCTTGCCTACTGCAATGAATCAAACCATAAACTATGGCATACATAATATGCATGCCATAGTTTATGGTATATATATTATATAAGGATAGATCACTACACACCAAAGAGCTATTATTGGCTAATACTGAAAACAGTTGTGTGTTCGCATGTGTGTGTGTGTGTGTGTGTGTGTGTGTGTGTGTGTGTGAGAGAGAGAGAGAGAGAGAGAGAGAGAGAGAGAGAGAGAGAGAGAGAGAACTCTCAAGCAGCACTTTTCTGAAACTAATCAATTTTTTTTTTTATCAACAATCATTCTGAATTCTGCTATGCACGCATTTCCACAATACTCCTACAACACACCTATCAGCTACAATACAGAATGAATTGTAAAAGAGCTAATGAATTAAAAAGAAGAGGCAATCCCATAGTCCAGCAGGTAATGAGCTACCATTCTTCCATCTCTAACAACCTTTTCTTCCCTGTTGAATCACTTTCCAGTACTGGTACCTATGATGCAACCCTAGAGTATCTCATTGTCAGAAAAGTCTGGGACAGTCATAAGCTGACTGAAGCATTTTATAACAATGTGTTCTACTGCTAATCCCTGTCTCCAACTGAAGCAAATAAATAAATAAATAAATAAAAGATAATAAACCCAGTAATAACAAGAAAGTAATGGTAGAGAACAAAAAAATTAAATAACTGTTATTCAAAAATAATACAAAAATGAATATTAACTTCATATCCATGCTGGACATGCCCTCATTACAACTTTGGGTTAGAATGGAGGTGGCTGCAGCAAGGATATACAGGTTAAAAGCTAGAAACAACTGGATTCATTTAGAATATCCAGAATTTCACACTAATACAGTACATGTGGTAAATGTGAGAGGAGGAATGGTCAGGGAAAGGCCAGCTGACCATACACTAAGTTCCAGCTAGTTCAGTACATGTTTGAATGTAACAATTGGAAGAAGGGTGCAGTGTATGAATGAACTATGACACCTTACAGGAGATGCAGTCCAGTTTACTGATGGCTCGAAAACACATGAAGGTGCTGGGGCCAGAGTAAATGGGGTAAAGCCTAAACTAGAGGCAGCTGTCTCTCTAGGTATGTTGGTCACAGTATTCCAGGCAGAAATATCCACTAACAGAGTGTGCATGGAGGAGAATATGTCCACGTGCTACAAGGATTGTAGAATCTACATTTACTCACACAATCAAGCAGCTCTAAAATCCCTATCAGCCCCAAAAATGAGATCAAAGGTAGTTGCAGAACACCATGAAGCCCTTAGGAAACTAGGAGAAAGAGACAGGTTAAATCTGCTGTGAGTCCCTGGTCACTCAGAAATTAGTGCCAATGAACAAGGTCAGGAGAGGCATGATGACTTCATTTATTGGACTGGAACCTGTCTTAAACATCACTTAGGCAACATTAGAATCACAACTAATTAGCTAGATCAGAAGGCACCATTTAGAGTGCTGGACTAAGAGTCCACATTAAAAAAAAAATTTTTTTAAATAAAAAACATGGCAAAGTAGCGATGTCTAAGTCTTGTTTCAGGAAAGCCTGAACTTGAACAGGAAACATTATGGCACAAATGGCTCTGAGCACTATGGGACTTAACTTCTGAGGTCATCAGTCCCCTAGAACTTAGAACTACTTAATCCTAACTAACCTAAGGACATCACACACATCCATGCCCAATGCAGGATTCGAACCTGTGACCGTGGGTACAGAGGAATAAGTCCCTGAGTGTAGACTAACCTGCTTTACCAGAATGACAAGGAGATAAACTGCACAATAAACTCAACTTTAGTGTGGGCAATGGTGGCCTAAGACCTCCGTCATTTTTGTCTCCCTGCATCAATCTAAACAAATTAAATCAATCTCATATACATCAGAATACATGTGTCTTACTTCCCAGCCATCAAATTAGAAAGAGGGCAAAAAGACATACAAATTTAAAAATGTAGTTTAAGCTCTAGCTTTCATGTATTTATAAAATCATGATGACAGACAGACAGGTACAGGAAAAAGAAAAAATAAGAATTATGCATGCTGAAGGAAAGGAAATTTAGTCTGTATGTCAGTATGAGAAACAAAAGATGCAGGGAACATTGCTCAAAGATGATAAGCCTTGAGACTGACACTACAGTGTAAGTGGCATGGGTGTTGGGGAGTAAGCAAATCAAAAAATGTATTGTGCTTACGCAATGAATTTTTGCAACCTTCTTGCCTCATCATGCTCTGGCCCAAGTAATTGAAGAAATGTGCACCTTAAAACTATGGTACGAAGAATTCTACAAACAATATTTATGCCCTTGATTGGCTCAATATAACTACTTACTTGCTTCACATATGAATACTACACACCCTTTCACAATACACAAAAAATGTGAGATTTTATTCAGTTGTATTCTAATAACGCGAAATATCTCAACAAGCTTCAATTACAGCTTTGGCTCATTGTAGCATGATATGGACACAACTGTGGATGAAGTAGACATCACTGTCTGTAGCAAATGATGTAGATTCATCAGATTGTATACATAACTTTCTCAATGTTTGGTGAGTTGTTTCTGGTCATCCTGCCAAATTTTAATTGGGTCAATGGGTCAAAACAGGGAAGCTTTATTGGTTCACTAAGACATTTGATTCCTCTTGAATTTTTATCTTTCTATCTGTCACAGTTTTAGGTGATCAGATATTAAATCTACCAGCTTAGGCTTGTAATGTTGCAGGTATCATTAACATGAAGAAGAGAATCTGGTTGTCCAGCAAGTCAATGAAGAAGTATCAAAGTACCATTATCTGAACCAGATAAAACATTTCTGTGTAATTAAATCTCCACTAGACCATCACAAAGCCAGCTCCAACTTTACCAATTCATTTCATACAGTCTTCCAAATATGCTTCCTGGTCCATATGAGGAACATCATGTTCAGTACAATTGATAAAATGTGATTCACCTGATGAGGCAACATGTACTAAACCTCCTAGCTCCACTGTTGACAATCATTAGCTCACTCCAATGGGGAAAATTTGTTCTTAGGAGTGAGCAGAGAGTTATGAACATAATTCTGTTCCAAATGCCCATGCACCCAAAGTGTCATTCTGAAACAGGCCTGGCAAATCAGTGTTGTTGTTTGGCAGGACTACTTGTGTCATATCAAATTGATTTTTTTGTCATGAGCCAGTTCATTATAATCAAGTCCCAGTTACATTTCTGAGGTGAATTCCTTTATGATTAAGTTGTTTGTTGCTGGCACTAAATTTGTACACATTTACATGAAATTACTCCTCTGAAATCTGCCACTTCCTTCACATCATGCTCTTCACTACAGCAGAATGAAATCGCTTGTTTTTGCCACTCTGTCACATTAGTTTTGTGCTGGATGTTACACATGGTGAACAAGACAGACGCTGTGGTTCTGTCGCCTCTATGGACACAATAAGAATAAATTGAACAGCAGGTTAAGGTGTTACATAACATCACTTCTACGGTTTACAAAAGCTGTGCAACACAATCAACAATAGATATTTTGGATCAAGCACAAAGTTAAATTTCCCTCCCATTCTGACAATCACATACACACATTCCCATTCCATTTTGTTCTACATCATCTGTAGGTGGCAGAAGATGCTATTAAGTTAAGCATTCCATGTTATTTATTTTTTTATTTGTTAGAAATAACTAGTACATGATTTAAGTAATCAAATAATGCACCAGTTACGTATTTTTTCATGCTTAGCATGCAGCATTTCAAGAATTTATTCTCATTGTCAAGTGCAAATATTTACATAACTATTTTGTATGATGTTTGCATGTGTGTTGTTCTGCCTCTCTTATAAGGTACAATGCCTCCTCCATTACACAGAAAACCACACACACACAAATCATCACTCACACTGTTTGATTGTGAAAGCAAAATAGGTCCAAAGCTATACCTTATATCAACAAAAATATGACTACAGTGCAAGAGAGGCAAAACAAAAAACATCACACAAAATACTTTTGTAAATATTTGCACTTGACAATGAGAATAAATTCTTGAAAAGCATTGTCCTAAGCATGAAAAAAATATGTAACTGGTGCAGTCTTTCATTAGTGAAATCATGAATGATACAGTTGCAGGCTTTCAAAAAACATCAATTATGATTAATGAAATTCAAATTACTTATGCATTATGAGCTTTATTTTGCTGCAGAAGAGCCAGTACACAAATAAAAGTATTTTTTCTACCATAAGCTTCCCATACTGTAAGTACCTATAATAAGTAATAAGAAGAGGAGGCTTCTACGTGGGTTCATGGACAGGGACCTGAGGGAGAAACTAGCAAAATGCTTTATATTGAGCATGGGATTATACAGAACTGAGATGTGGACACTGATGAAACAGGAAAAAATAAGAATAGAAGCATCTGAGATGTTTATCTGGAGGAGGATGTAGGGGATACAATTGATAGATAAAGTGAGAAATGAGGAGGTGCTGAAACGAGAGGGGGAAGAGAGAGTAATTTTAAAGGAAGTCAGAAAGAGGAAACATAATTGGCTTGGATAATTGATGAGAAGTGATTGTTTGCTGACGGATGCTATAGAGGGAATGAGGAATGGTAGGAGAATACACTGAAGATATCAGATAGTGGATAATAAAAGGACAGGAAACAGTTATGAGAAAAAGAAGAAGTGTCTTGTGAAGATCTGCCCTAGGGCAGAACAGATGATGATGGTGATGATGATGATGAGTACCTATAAGCAAGAAAAAGGTGATGCCCATAAAGAGATTATCAGTTCATAATCTGTAGCTATGTAACTGGAAGATAAAAAAGGTCTTTAACAGTTTTCCATAAACAAACAAGTACAGCTGATTTAAAGAGTTACAGAGTGACAAAAGCATGATAGACAGCAATAAAAGATAAAATTTATTGCTGGCCTGTTCGTAGATGAGTTTTCATATGATCAAGTTCCACATCTAAGCAACATGTTAGCTCAGTATCTTATGAAAGAAATAAAACGTGCCACTCGTAGCTGCTAAGAGAAGAATAGGTAAGTCTGTTATGGAACTCATAACATTTGTTAAAGAAACAGATAGCACACAGAAGGACAGAAAAACAAACAGTATGAATATTAGTTGCATACAAAGCAACTGAGAGTCAAATGAAGTTATCAAATAAATAAAAAAGTAAAGATATCATTTTAAAAATACTGGTGAAAGCAAATTCAGTAATTAACCTTGTATAAACTGTTCATTCATATCAAAACAATCAAGATAAATCATTATTGTTGGACAGATGCAGCAGAAAGACAAAAAGGGACACAGAGACTCACTCACTTTCTGAGCTTAGTATCCATTAGCCATCGATCCTTCCTTAGCTGTCCAACTGTTTCAATAGAGTTGTCAATCTGTCGGAGAACAGCTTTGTTCTGCAACAGTTCATTGCATAAAAAAGACAATATGCTTGCTTTTTGTGTTGGGTTCAAAGCAAGGAAAGGCTTTTCATGCAGCCATTCAGACATGCGCCATGTATTGTTTTCATGCAAATGTTCGAAGAAGGCAGCATTTTTGCCACACTGGGGGATGGGTTCACCATACATATTGTGGTGATCAGACTTCTTTTCTCGATCTCTTTCAAAATGTAACCCTGTAAACAGGAAAAATCAACAGGATATTTTCTGTCTATCTCATATAGTAAGATTAATAAATAATCATAAAATAAAACACAAGCTCATATTCTATGAGGATAACTCAGTTACGAGATAACTTAGAGAATACAAGGCCTTCTTGATATAATCAGTCGCTAGCACACAAGGGAAGTAAATACCTTACAATAATGTAGTTTAAAAATATAATTATATACATGAAGTGGAAATGAAATGAACCAGACAGAAAGTCAATTAATCTCATAGAAATTCCACACATAAAGGGCACTCAAAACTAAGGTGTTGAATACTTTGAGAGGTGGTAGTACTCATGGAACAAGAAAAAAATGTCCAATAAACATGAGTCCGGAAATGCATACTTTCTGCAATAAACATTTGCTTACAGGTGTTCAACATCACATCCATTCATGACATTGCACCCCTCTGCCCTCCAGCATAAGAAATGATAGACCCTTTGAAGTATACCTGATGTTGCAACTGCTGGCACACACTGAAGATGCAGCAGTCCTGAAATGTCTGCGTAGTTGTTCATGCACATTGTGACGAACTTTTGCTGGTGTGCCATCATGCATGAACCACATTTGTATCCGTTGCTGCAATGGCACAGTCTCCAGAAAGGTACGCAATATATTAATGAAAAAGTTGAGATAATGTGCCCCTGTTAACCGTTGTGGTAGAACATGTGGCCCTATTAACCTATCGCCAAATACACCTGTCCATACATTGATTGACAAATGGTGTTGATGCCTTCTTTACCGAACTGCTTGGGGATTTACATCTGCCCATACATGCTGATTATGGAAATTCACAACTCCATCTCTTGGGAACCCTGCCTCATTGGTAAATAAAATGTGAACAGTGGATCTGCAGCACACTTCTGTAACAGCCATTGACAGAAACACCGTCTGCCATGATCCTGTGGCCGGAGGGCCTGAATGTTCTGTAAATGATATGGGTATAAGCATAAGTATCCCCCAGATAAGAATGTGAGATACGCTTTCTGCTTCTGCTGCTGCTGCTGCTGCTGCTGCTGCTAAGTGCCGCACGTTGGTCCCAGGGGTTTCTTCCACCACATGTAGCACACACTCCTCCATGTCAGGTGTGTGGACTGTGCAGGGTCTTCCACTGTCAGTCTCCCAACGTACAGGGGTGTCTGTGTCTCTCAGATGTTGGAAAAATCTGCCAAACAGCTTATCAGAGGGGACCCTGCATTTTTCAGCATAGAGGGCACGGGTTCACAGCCTGCATCCATTTGCTAAACTATAGCACAATATCATATCCACCATTTCACTTGTTGGGTAGTAGGCTTTCATTGCTAACAAGTGGTGGAAGAGAGAAACTGTAAACCTACAGCACCATTTGTGTGTACAAACTGCACAATAATATAAACACATAAGTGAATCCATGTTTAGAAGAAGGTAGACACCATGATACATACTCAGAGTTCATAGAACTGTACAATAAGGCACACAAACATGGCAAAAACTAACGTGGCCTACAACATGACTTGAACCACACAACAGACTGCAGACCACCTAATAGTAGGTAGAGTACTGTAAGTAAGATATCATAATACCCTGCTAGCACATTTGATGGAGCACCAATGCAATGACTGTGCTAAAATACGCAACCAATCATCGCGCAGCCCTTCCTATAATCATATGTTTATCTCGGAAAGTATGTGTTTACTGGACCCATGTTCATTGGACTTATTTTTCTTGTTTCAATGAGTACTATCACCTCTTAACGCATTCAATATTTTTTTGAAGACCCTGTATCACAAATATTTATAAATTTTATTGTTTCATTAACTAAAATCAGACATTCTGGAAAAGTGAAACTTTTGAAACCGAATGAAACAAAACAGGATTTCTAGGTTTCCTTTTCCAGAAAACATAAGTTAAAATCACTAATAATATAAAGGATTTTGTAGAGTAATGATTTTGAGTGGAAACCAAATCTTGAATAATATAGTTGAACTGAAACCAGAAGCAGTAGTGACTTCACACACAGATTTGAAAGACAAACATAATGTCTACTTAAAAAGGTAAGAGTTGGTTTCCTCATTGAATTAAATCTAGCCACTACTAAATTTTTACTTAACATGAACCACATCCCATATCTCTTATAGAGAGAAGTCTATAGGATGCGGAAAGGAGTCAAGGATTTACATTTCATTCATATACAACATACGACTCTACTTTATGAACTATTACTTTGCTAAAATTAGTTATACGATAACATAACACACATTACTTTTAGAAGTCCCTACAAGATATCTTATACAGAGTAAGAGGAGCTACACAAAAGAAAGTTCTTTAATTGAGTCTTAAACTTCAGTAGGTCTATAATTCTAACAGCAAATTTGAAATCAAGCAAGATCGTAAGAGATGGAAAAGAGCCACTGTGGTAGAACAACCGAGTTAGAAAACTGTTGCAGAAGCAAAGGGAATTTCACAGCAAACATAAACATAGCCAAAGCCTTGCAGACAAACAAAAATTACGCGAAGCGAAATGTAGTGTGAGGAGGGCTATACGAGAGGCGTTCAATGAATTCAAAAGTAAAGTCCTATGTACTGACTTGGCAGAAAATCCTAAGAAATTTTGGTCTTAAGTCAAAGCGGTAGATGGATCAAAACAAATTGTCCAGACACTCTGTGACCAAAATGGTACTGAAACAGAGGATGACAGACTAAAGGCCGAAATACTAAATGTCTTCCCAAAGCTCTTTCACAGAGGAAGACTGCACTGTAGTTCCTTCTCTAGATTGTCGCACAGATGACAAAATGATAGATATCGAAATAGATTACAGAGGGATGGAAAAACAATTAAAATCGCTCAAAAGAGGAAAGGCCATTGGACCTGATGGGATACCAGTTCGATTTTACACAGAGTACGCGAAGGAACTTGCCCCCATTCTTGTAGCGGTGTACCATAGGTCCCTAGAAGAGCGTAGCATTCTGAAGGATTGGAAAAGGGCACAGGTCATCCCCATTTTCAAGAAGGGACGTCAAACAAATGAGCAGAACTATAGACCTGTATCTCTAACGTCGATCAGTTGTAGAATTTTGGAACAGGTATTATGTTCGAGTATAATGACTTTTCTGGAGACTAGAAATCTACTCTGTAGGAATCAGCATGGGTCTCAATAAAGACGATCGTGTGAAACCCAGCTCGTGCTAATCGTCCATGAGACTCAGAGGGCCATAGGCACGGGTTCCCAGGTAGATACCGTGTTTCTTGACTTCTGCAAGGTGTTCGATACAGTTCCCCACAGTCATTTAATGAACAAAGTAAGAGCATATGGACTATCAGACCAACTGTGTGATTGGATTGAAGAGTTCCTAGACAACAGAGTGCAGCATGTCATTCTCAATGGAGAGAAGTCTTCCGAAGTAAGAGTAATTTCAGATGTGCGGCAGGGGAGTGTCGTAGTATTGTTGCTATTCACAATATACATAAATGACCTTGTGTATAACATTGGAAATTCACTGAGGCTTTTTGTGGATGATACTGTAGTATATTGAGAGGTTGTAACAATGGAAAATTGTACTGAAATGCTGGAAGATCTGCAACGAATTTGCGCATGGTGCAGGGAATGGCAATTGAATCTCAATGTAGACAAGTGTAATGTGCTGTGAATACATAGAAAGAAAGATCCTTTATCATTGGCTACAATATAGCAGGTCAGCAAATGGAAGCAGTTAATTCCATAAATTATCTGGGAGTAGACATTAGGAGTGATTTAAAATGGAATGATCATATAAAGTTGATCGTCGGTAAGGCAGATGCCAGATTGAGATTCATTGGAAGAATCCTTAGGAAATGCAATCCAAAAACAAAGGAAGTAGGTTACAGGACACTTGTTCATCCACTGCTTGAATATTGCTCTCCAGTGTGGGATCCGTACCAGATAGGGTTGATAGAAGAGATAGAGAAGATCCAATGGAGAGCAGCGCACTTCGTTACAGGATAATTTGGTAATCGCGAAAGTATTACAGAGACAATAGATAAACTCCAGTGGAAGACTCTACAGAAGAGATGCTCAGTAGCTCGGTACGGGCTTTTGTTGAAGTTTCGAGAACATACCTCCACCGAGGAGTCAAGCAGTATATAGCTCCCTCCTACGTATATCTCGCGAGGAGACCATGAGAATAAAATCAGAGAGATTAGAGCCCACACAGAGGCATACCGACAATCTTTCTTTCCACAAAAAACACGAGACTGGAATAGAAGGGACAATCAATAGAGGTACTCAAAGTACCCTCTGCGACACACCATCAGGTGGCTTGCAGAGTATGGATGTAGACGTAAACATAGAAATGTTATGGCAGGTTGCTCAAAATATGTACCCTTGTATCTAATTTCTTCCTCTGCTAATGTTAAACTATAGAAGTCTTCATAAAGTTTGCGTTTTTGTTCCAGTATCATAATCATGCCTTCCACTATTTTTGAGAAAAGAGGAAAAATTGTTTACTACAAAGAACATTAATGAGTATTGTGAAACAAATGTGAATTAATACGTTTCCTGAAAATGTTCTACAATTAACATCAGATATAATTCTTAGAAGAGGAATCTGTGTTTTGATAGTATCATCATCGAAAGCCAAATTTCTCCTACCACCCCAAAAAAAAAGAATTACTTCATAGCTCTTCAGTGAACAGATATATGCAAAATGAACCAGTTTCTGCGTATTCAAATCATATATAGCCATAACCATTAGTATTGCAAAAATAGTTTATCTTATCAGCTTATTTAATTCTAATATGTGCGTTTTACAATTCAGAGTGTCTATCTTAATAGCTGAATGGTCAGCGTGATGGACTGCCGTCCTAAGGGGTCTGGGTTCTATTCCCAGCTGGGACGGGGATTTTCTCCACTCAGGGACTGGGTGTTGTGTTGCCTTCATCATTATTTCATCCCCATCCGGCATGCAGGTCACCCAATGTGGTGTTGAATGTAATAAAACCTGCACCAAGGCGGCCGGACCTGCCTCGAGCCTCCTCGCCAATGACGCCAAACGCTCATTTCCATTTCCATAATTCAGAGTCTGAGCTGTATGTACTGCCAAAAACTGAGCACTATCTACTTCTTGTGTTTTATACTGTTTGCATAGATGATGGTCTGGTCTACAGTTTCTGGAATTCTAAGAGGAGGACCGAACTGTTACTGAGTTTTCCAAATTTTAATGATAGCTTTTTTCCTTATGTTTACAAACATTTTGCTAGTTACCCTTTCAGTAAGAGAACTGGAAGATTTTTAATTCTTATTCTTGAAACAACTACAAAAATGAAATAGTTGCATCATTTTAAAATGTAAGCGCAAGATCATCTATGTGCATTAGAAAACAGGACCCAAAATGGAACACTGTGGTGTATCAATTCTTCTGTATCAAATTCACGAAGCTATTGTTATGAGATGTATATGGAACTGATAAACATAATTTTTCAATCATGTAGATAAGGTAAAAGCTATGAACCTGGTGTGTCTAATATTCCATAATATATCAAAGTCTGCAGTATCATAACATGGTCAACACAATCTAAAATGTTAGATTCGTAAAATATTCCTTAATGGTAATAATTTGTGTGTATCTATCAAGTACATTCAAATACGTCACTACTGAGAATATTCTTTTGCACTAAATGTTAGCTAATTGTATTGTGCATGATCAAGGAAAAATAAGTAAATAAAATACAGACAATGATAAGATGGGTTGGTAATTCTTAACTAATGTTATTTTGTGAAGTGGCTTGACAGTGGTATATTTATGTCTGTCTTGGAGAGATTTTTTTTTAGAGAGACTGATTCTTGAGGAAGTTTTAGTAGTATTTAATCTGTAATTATAGTAATGATGCATGTGTAATATAAGTATTGTTGTCTGTTCCATATTTAATTAGCGTTTGGAGTGACATCTCATGGCAATAATGAGAGCTATGATATGCTCAGCTACAGAGGAGCAGTATCTGGTGGGAAAAGCAGTAAAGTAAACAGCTGCCATTACAATAGGGAGTGGCAAAACCTGATCAGAAACTATAGATATTATAAATAAGTTATACTAAAAACTGCATGGACTTTGGTATAGTTTTCATTAACAGACAGACTGATTCACAAGGAAGGTTTATGTGCATAATTTATTTCATTTACACCAAACAAGTTGTCCAGCAGTAGACTGTACCACCTTGCGACACATTTTCATTGTTGAGAGCTGTTTGCAGTCTTTGTCTCCTGGGCATAATGCCCTGTGGGTGACGAAGCTGCACAGGAAGGCCATAGTGGCCAGGGAGATAGTTACTAATGAGTGTCTGAACAGGAAGGTTGCCTAGTGGAATAGTAAATTGACTGCTGCAAGTGGCTAGTGAGTGATGGCTCCAAGGGCGATTGACCTATTTGGAAAGAAGTGGCACAGTGGATTACTGATTGTGATGGTACCTGCAGCAAACAGTTTTTCTCCATCTGCCCTGGAATACAGTGTAGTGGACTGTGCTGTGAATTTACAAAACAAAGCTTCTTAACAAAACTTTGGTGCACCTGTTTGTGAGTATTTGGATTCCTAGGAGGGAATATGTTGAGAATTGATGCACTCCACTTGGCCACATATGGAATGCAAGTGGCACGTTCTGGCTGTTCTCTGTCTATGGCTTCCTAACTGTAGACTCCACTTTGGGCAAGGTCTTTTTTATAGGTCTGGCTTCAAAAGTGGCCTAGAACAGTGCTTGCATGCTGTGCCACTCCAGATTGAGTACAGTCATTATGGTTATGCACTGGGGTCAGTGGTATGATGGAACTTGTTGTCAACTGTAGCTGTAGTGTGTGAATGGCACATTGTCTGTTTGTAAGGAATTGCATTTTGGGCTAGAGTTAACCCTCGTGTCTTCGGTGTTAAACTTTCATAAAATTCTGGATCACAGGGGTGGGCAGGAATAATTGCCTCCTATAAGCATTTATTTTAAGCAAGAATTTTGTTGTTGTTAATTAGTTGCATGTTATATGTGGTTGTCTCAGGATTTTGGAAGTTTAGGTGATTCTGCACAGGTTAGTCATTTTACGAACAGGTTATTTTAAGCTCATTCACTAGCATGGCTGTTCAAGTTTTACCTCCGATATGGGAGTGTGTAATTAAAATATTTTGTACCTTACATGTGTGGGTAGAAGGAATTTAGCTGCCCCATGCATGAGAGCATGGTAGGGATTCATGGAGGGGGAGTGTAACCTTATATTTTGATTAAATTCTAATGTGATGTGACCTATCTTCGAATGTGCAGAGTGTCCCTTGTGTATAGCAGTTAAATGGATGATCAGTAAGTACCATATGCAATTGGCTACCTGTAAGGTACAAAGCAATGCTCATTTCCAAGTACTGAAGGCAGCTATTCATTGTTTTCAGTGTAAACTATCAAGTCAGCCTACATATTTGGAATATAAGTAGTCATTATGGCTTGAAGCTATTTAATTTTTATTCTCATAATTTGTAATACTTAGTTAATAAATGTTAACTAGTGATTCTCTGCTTCATTTACCCATGTATCTCTCACACTACCAGCCAGTGTAAAAAATAGCTGGTAGCAGAGCAAAAAGACCGTAGCTGTTGTGCAAAATGACAGATAAAAACACAAGGTATTCTTCCTGTTGACAGTGTTCAGAAAGACTAGTGGTGTTGTGTGAGATAGGGCTTACTAGTGGGAAGAAAACTGATATGCAAACTTTGCAGGAGGGGTATTGAACAACAAGGAAATACTGATGAATTGCTACAACAATTACATCAGAATATAGGTGAAACTATTGCTACTAAGTTACATAGAGACAAAAGGTAAGTTTGGCTGTCACTACAGTTCACATTACCTCTAATGAAATGCATAAGAGTAGAGAGCTATTTCTTCATTTTAGCCTCACTAATAGTCAGGTTAGGAGGTTCCAAGCTTGCTTAGATCTTTGTATGGGAATGTCAGGTTAGGAGGTTCAAAGCTTGCTTAGATCTTTGTATGGGAATGTCGGGAGGACTTGGTAGGCTTGGCTGTTGGTGACATTAGTAGATTACAATTATAAATATCGGAATTTAGTCAGTTGGTAAGTGGGGTTGCCACCTCAAACGTGAAAATGAATTATATTACCAGACTGGAGGCATTGCAAACTGTGCTTTTCACTTGTGAAAATATGTTTGCCTAATTATCAAACCCCTTACAAGTGTATTTGTAAGGATCCCTATGAACATGTCATGTTTCTGGAAGATTGTAGAGGTATTTTCATGCACAGGTATTTAATTGGGATAAAATGGGAGACCCTAATACTCTGTCATTGGCTGTAGCTGGCAAACAATATATGACTATAATGCCCAACCATATACATCCTGTTTTTTAAAGATACATGTCTGCAACTCAACTGCTCATTAGTGTGTGGCACTCATTCAATTACAACAAAGTTGGCTGAAAGAGTCTTTGCCGCCACACTCAGCAACTGATAGTATGTAAGACAGCAGACGTGATGTTGCTGCCTAATAAAGAGGCAAGGACTCCTAAACAGAGGACACACATAACCAAAGAACTCTTTCAGTTCAGGAAAGCAAATGTAATGAATTTTAGGGGTGCATTGGCTTCAAATGATAAATCTCAACACAGAAGCATACTATACAGAATTCTCAGTCTCCAAATATTACATTATATTTATCCTACTTAAAGTATTAAAATTTAAAAAAAAGTGGCATGTATTACAGAAGTTCTTCCTTCCTTTACTGTGTCCTATATCCAGCCTGTGCCAGGTAGGGATTGGTACAGTCTGTCTCCTATGTCCACTGAGCACCAATTATACCCTATACAGGCTTTTATTATGATAGGATCACCACTTGCCCCTCTCAAAGGCTTGTAATGTTACTGTTGGAATCCCCTTCCCCTCATCAACCCACCTCCTCGATGAGAAACCTGTCTAGTGTCTGTGTCTAGTGTCCATCACATGGTCAAATGTGACATTGTTTTCCAAAGTGTTTGCACATCACGTATCTAAGGCGGGACTTGGGGACTAGTCCAGTATTTACCTAAGTGGATGTGGAAAACTGTCTAAAAACCATATCCAGGCTGGCCGGCACACCAGTTTCCATCATTAACTCATGAAGCAGGTTCAATATGGGGTCACTGTGCCTCCCCGTGTCCCAGAAGCAAGCACTTTAAAGCAATCTGCTATCTTGAGGCTTGTATTACAGAAATATTCTACAATTTTGCTAATGGAGGGAATATAGCCTTGTATCAGACTTAACTACTTTTTTCCAAATAGCAGTACAGCATCAAATAATGTACAATAAATTTCTGTATAATTCACAACAATGTCTCATTAATTAAGGTAGATATCTTTTTTATTTAAAGATGAAGTTCAGTACATCAAGTTAGAGTCCAAATTTTCTTCATTTATACCCTTTGATCCTGCAATGAAAAATCTGTAAAGTGAATTATTGTAAGTCAAGGCTCCATAACAAATAATTTTTAATATTCGAAGTCCACCATGTGGGACAAATGAAAGAGGGTATTTTACTGAAAAATTGGGAAAATTAGGTTTTTGTGATTCTCTGTGGATATCTATGTTTTTTACACACCATAAACTAGAATTAGTAAATTCTGCAAAATTAGTTACACAACTTACTTACAGATACAATCACAATAAAAGAATATTTTTCTTCTCTAACACACACCTGTGAGTGCCTTAACCTCACCAGTAGCATTTGCATAGAGATATATTCTCAGAATTTCAGATAAGTTTGCATGTGTAATATCAGCTTGCTTTAATGATTGTCCCAGTATAGTGGTATGGCGAGCAGGATTTGGAATGCCAGGGTCTTCAATTGCACAGACCAATAAATGTGTCATCACTGAAAGTAATTCTTCTTCTGCCTCTTCATCATTCAAGAGAGCCATCTGCAAACTGTTTAGACTAGGCAAGCTGTCCATATCTGCAATTATATTAAAAAAAAGAAAATGTAGTAACACAAGAATTGCCAATATAAACCAACACACTTTTGTAAAACCAATTATCTTACCAAATCCAAGAGTCTCCCCAAAGTTATGCAGGAACTCAAACACCATAAGGGTATCAGCAAATGCCTGACCAGACAGCTTCAATCCAGGAATTCGATTTAGTGTAGGCAATGGTTTATGATCTGAAAATCAAATCCCATAAAATTATGTTGCAAAATAGCTTAATTATAGGGTTTATTGGTACCAATGTTTTGCACCAAATGTGCTAAATGTGTCCCTGTTGTAATGTAATAACAGATACAAAGTAAGTTGTAAATTCTCATCATCTGATATCTACAACAAGCAGTCCCTAATGTACTACATGCTGAGTATCTTTACAGATATGTGGTTTCCTTCAAGACCTAATGTCTCTATGAGACTGATGACCTCGCAGTTTGGTCTCTTCCCCCAAAACAACCCAACCCCTAATGTCTCTCAGTATGTTATAATGGATGGCAAAATTTCATCAGAAGTACTAGGTGTGCTTAAAGTAAGCATAATAAGACTGGTAATGTTGTCAACATACACAATTATTTATCAGACCAGCGCTAGTACTGCTTGTTTATTTGGAGTCCTTATCAAGTAGGCCTAAAATGAAGTCAGTGACATAGTGAGAATCATAACAGTCAGTACAATCCAAATGAATGTGTAACAAAGATACTCTGGGAATTTACATAGGAATCTGTGGAAAGAAGGTGAAGTTCAGTTAGGTAAATACTCTTCCACTATCCACCATCAAAAATTAAATGTTAGTATGGAGGTCTAATGGACCAAACTAAGAGCCCAATGACCCCAAAATGAAACTTTAAATTAATGAAGAAAATCATAAATTCCTGAAAGTCCAGTCTCCAAAGGGAGAACTGCAACATTTTTCTGAAAAAAAAGAAGAAGGTAAACACTGATTTATAAATTGTTTTTGTTTTGTGGACACATACAAAATACATGGGTGGTGAATTTCAATAACATATGTATGCTCTCTTTGAACCCATTGCACAACATTGAAAGAGTCTCATCACATCACGAGTGTTTTGCAATGCACTTAAAACATTTCTTTTTATGTGCCTATAAATTTAAGGCCCAAAACTAAAATAATCTATGTAAACCTATGTAAGAAATGCTGTAGTTTTGTATTAATTCCATGTATTGTCTATAAATTGCAATTAATTTTTAAATGTGACAGCAACTGTATTTTTCAAATGGCAAATAATGCATCAGACACAGCACAAGTGGCATCACCAATAAAATTTCATGCGATCAGCCATGCCAGAAAGGAGTGCAGCAAAGTCTCTTGAACATTTTTTATATGAGCAGCATCTGGTCGCTCTCTCTAGATATCTTTCCCTTTTAATTATCACTCTCTTGAATGATTTTGTACTTGAAAGACATTTTCAAGGTGTGTAAAGTACTTATTTGTGTAAAAGTATCATCAGTATATGAATAATTGTTATTGTTTACCAATGTTTCATTTCAACAGCATTAACCTTGCCTGACAACTTTTCTATGTTCCAGCTAGGAGAACTGCAAGACTGCCGACATATCATTTGCTGGCCATTTGGCCATTGCAGGACATCATTGATGTTCAAATTTGTAGCAGCTACTCATGTGTCCCTGAGATCTGTTAAGCCGATCTGTAAACGGAGTTTCCAGACAGCACTTCTGCGCATAACGCGTAATATCAATGCTCAACATACGGCCATTAAACAATGTGCGTGGTCAGTCCACTCCACGGTATCAAAGCAGGTTAGACAAAATCTTTAATTATTAATTTTCTCTCTCTTAGTGGTAAATTTATCTGTGTTGTGTGATAATTTAAAATAATCATTTTCTTTACTTGGCTGCTTCTTTTAATCAATTGCACTCCAGTTAATTTCTTTTTATCACAATTTATTTTTCAATTCCCACTAAAAAGCACAACACAGAATAGAGAAAACTTCCTTTTTTGAAAATAATAATTCACACTGAATACTCAAGTCATACATTCTGTTCAGTTCTGTAATCCAAATCATATGTGTATTGTTATCTGTGGTTAAGTTCCCTTTCAATAACATATTTCCCTTTCAGTATCGCAGTTTTCACAATTTTTAAGGATTTTTGCTCCAGGGCTTTTAGCTGTAGTGTGACTGCAGTAAGTATACTCATTGCATTGGATTTTTCAGTACCTTGAGGATTTGATCAATAATCTCCATGCTGGTACGCTTTGAGGAAAAGAATTACAGTAGTTTGAAGGTGATGCAACAGGAATTAAAAATAAATATATACATTATTATTTATCAAACCTATAACAGGAACAAAATGGAATAAGAAGTAAGTACTACTATAAGCTGAATATCATATGTCACCAAACAGAAAGTACTGTTCATGTCTGCAAACTCAGACAGAGACTTTCTTCTCCTGACTAACAAATCAACTCTGCACTTCTGCTTGCTTTATAAATAAATGTCTGGATACTCATGATCTAGATATTAGCCACTACAAGATGTAGCCTTGTTTTTCCTTAACTAGATAGGGAGATGTTTTGAAATACATCACATAAAATCATTCTGAAATTTAGACATCCAAGACATGAATTTAACTTTTTTCATCTCATTGCTGGACAGTTTTCACCTCCCAGCCTGTTATTCTGAAGTGCCCATTACTCCGTTAGATACCCTTCATCATTAACACAACAGTCTTTCTGTAACAATAAGGTGGTGTATGCCAGTGATTGGAAGCCATGACTGGATGTTTATTGTGTGTTATGGGACATGAAGAAAATGTATTTTGTGATTATGATTACTGAGGAAAAGAGGCTGCTGCTGCAGGCACTTCACCAGTTCCTCTGGTGATTTAGATAATTGGTTGAACAATGAGAAAAGGGTCTTATGACCCATTAAGAGCTGAAATTCTTACCATACAGATAGACATGGAACTTCATTATTCCATAGACAATTGCAAGTGTCTCTTTTTCAAATTATGAGTAATTCTCTTGAGTCACTGTTTTTTAGACAAATCAGTTGCTCTGTGCCACATAGCATTTGATGCAACAAGATAACACCAATGCCACATTATGATGTATCTATCACAAGAGGTACACATGTGCTTGGCTTCCAAGTTGTCAAATGGGAAGCTGCCTTGAGACAATTCCTGGGCTCCTTAATGCCTTCTTGCATGTGTCTAACAACTTGAACTTACCCCCTTTTTTAAGCTTGTTTAGTGGGTATGTAACTTGGGTCACCTAGGGCATAAACATGGCATAAAAATTCATTTTTCTCAATAACGACAGTAATTATCTATATATATCCTACAATGGGAACAAAAAAACTGCACTGATTGTGCTAACAAAGCTACTTTACTAGAGTCTTTCAAAATGAGCCTGCAGCTGTTTTGGGCATCTACTCATATGTATCCCATGTTACTGCATCAGCCAGATAATTTTGCATTTTGTAGTATTCCCTGAATTAATTGTTCCATATACTTTTCAAAGATTGCTGGCCAACTCAGTTAGTAGCCTTTTTTTATTGGCACAAACCAAAAAGGCAAATTAAAAACTAGCAACAGTGGTTCCACATCCAGAGGCAGTTGTAAGAATGCATCTTTCAACTCTATTTTAGAAAAATAGTGATCTTTGGCAAACCTGGTTACTATGTTGTCTCAGCAAGGATTTGTATATAAGTCTATTTTACATTGTACAGTTATGGTGGACTTGGAATTACCACAGATTTTGCTGAACCATTTGATTTTTTTAAGAGCAACCATCGGTGTCAATCAGTGGCTTTACGGCACTGCTACAATGACCTCCCAGCTCCTACAGCCTATTCCATTCTGCCTTCACAGCATGCAACATGCTTAGGTGTTTATTTAATTTGTTACTGTAATGCTGGCAAGTGTGTTTCTTCATATTGTTTCTTGTGTCACCGGACTACAGAAAATGACTTCTAGGTTGAAAATGGTTTAGATTATAAACAACATGAGTCAGCATTGACAGATAACCTCTCTAGTGGAACTCTAAATGGTGCACTTACACAGACTTCTGTATTGTATGTCTACAGGTGCATTTTCATATGTTGTATTACAATGTTTGGCTGCAATAGTGTTGCTGTCAACATAGTTGCAGTCTGACTGCAATACATGGCAATATCCCTCTCACTCTCAGCCCTTCTTCCCACAATATTGATAGCATCTTTGTCAACTGCATATGGCTCATCATACACAACTTACATCTCCTTAGAAGAGACATTTAAACTGGCTCACCACATGCTGCCAGGTGGCGCTACATGTGCCACCAGAGGAAACTGAATTTGTATCACCTCACTCCCTGAAACGGTGATTCCACAGTGTGTCCTTTCAGGTCACACTACATACAGCTCTGCCTCAGTTTATCCTCAGACTACTCTCAGATTATGCTCATCACATGGAAGGCAGTGCAATGAGACCTTATGAACTTAGCATGATGCTACTGCTACTGCAAATGATAGTGAATATCATAATTTAGTACTGGTGGAACAGAGTGACCAAATGGGACAACCACAAAATCCATAAATGTGATGCATATAACTACAACCAAATATATGCAAAACAGAAAATAACATACACAAGGACTGAAATCTGAAAAGAATACATCCTCACTGCTCCTGTTTTTGTGGAAGACCTGCAGTAGTGAACGATAATTTTATTCCACATGGGTTCTTAAGCTTCATCATGTGTGATTCATGTGAGCAATTTGCCATCCCCTCCCCCTCCACCCCACCCCCTCCCAGATCCCAATCAGTGCTTGCATACATCACACCCCATAACTCTGGTCATAGAAGTATGGTATTTATGAAATTAATAGGTCTCTCACTGTGCTGGCGAACCTCAAAGCAATATTAACATAAACATTTGATTGTTAGTTCAAACTATTTTAAAGAATACCTTGAGTCATTCAAACAATGTGCTGCAAATACCTTGTACCAAGAGGCATATCAATGAGAAGCATACTCTAAAAAGGTACATAAGACTTCTGTACGAATCACCACTACCCAAAAACTGAGGGGTGATCACCAGGCTGGTTCTAACTTGTATATAGTCATTCATCTTGGTATTTGTCTTACCCATTCTCCAATTAATTAATTTTAAATGCTATATTGAAAATCATGTTTCAGTCTTCTGGAAAAAGTATGTATCCAGTATCAGTTCATGAGTTAAAGTTTTGGAAGCAGTTTGTTTACTTATGAAAGAAAACCTCAATGAAGCTGTTTGTCTTTCTCTTGTGAATTTTTCCCCTTCTCAGTATCCAACTTCTATGGCCTGTGTAATATACCTTTCAGTGTGGAAAAAAAAGAGTTTCATTTTACAGTTCTGTGAATGAATATTTAACTAACAATGGGACCACACCTATTCGTCATCACCAAAGTTGTTCACATTTATGGTATATGCAGAGCTCAGCCAGCAATGAAAGGGACAGGAGTAGAAACTCCAGATGGCCAGGCATGGGCCATTTCTGTCAGTGTAGTTTCCAGGCAGTGGTTTGCACAGTGGAAAGATTACAGAAGAGTAATCTGATGGTCATCAGGTCGAGTCTTGATGCTGCGACTTTTATTTATTTATTTATTTTACTTTCAGCTTTAGTGTTACTTACACATGATATAAACTCAAATAAAGCTAAATATATTTTGCTTATTAATATTGAAATATTTTCATGAAAGGCATCAAAAAGAAAGACAAAGAAAAATTTGAGATTGCAAATAAATTTCCAAGAAGTGTTTGTAAGGTATACACAAGAACTTTATTATAAAATTAGATACCTTTATTATTTTGCAGTTGATGATTTACATGTGTTGGGGAAATATTCATTGTAAGAACAGAGGAAGCAGTAATTCTTGCTTCTTGCACATGTTATAAATGCTGCATTTTTACTGTTACATGGTTGTTTTATAGTTTCTATAAACAAACAGGGATGGTTTACATTCATAAGAGGTTCTGTCTCATTGCACAGTCTGGCAGTAAACTATGCACAGTACAAAATTTCGGAAAATATTGACGACGATAGCTGGTAATATACAATGGAATGTATTTTAATGCAGTCTTCTGTGAGGTCAAAATGAAACTAACACAATACAAAGTCATGGACATTTTATATACAATCCAGTCTTGAAATATTATTTGGAGAGTCCTCATGGATGCTGTAAGTACAATCCTTTCTTGAAAATTTGTTTGTGATCCCAAATTTTCCTTTGCTTTTTATTTTCATGCCTCTTTTGAAAATATTCGTAAAAACACCATATTGATAATTATTTTGGTTTATTTGCAAAAAAAAAAAAAAACTGAAAATAAATAAATAGTTTCCACATATGAACTTGACCCCAGGACCCTCAGATTACCATTTTGTACTCTTTCTGCCACTAATATGCTCATGCCTTGCCTGATGCACAAAAAGAAATGCTATTTTTTCTGTATGCTTGCAATCTGCAGCTCCCACTTCTGTCACTCTAATTTATGGCCAAGCCCTGCATACACCATTAATCTGGATGAAATCGATGATGATAAGTAGGTGCAGTCTGCTTGTAAGTAATGTGTTGCAATTGTAAACTCCACACCACAACTGAATGTAATGTAACACACAACTGGGTACACATTTCTCAGAATTAATTTTTTTTTCTCATGTTTCCATGTGAGTGACTTCATCCAAATGTATCGTTTCAATGAACTCACCCCACTGGAAACAAGAGATCTTTATAACAGTGTACCTCACTGGGCAAGATGATGACATCCTAGTTTGGTGATTATTTTCAAAGTTGATGTCATTTTGGCACTATCGTAGACTTCTCTCTGGTCAAGTCACTTCAAACACATCACAGTGCTTGTTGAGCTAAGGTCCCTTTCTCCTCCTTGTACACTACTGGCCATTACAATTGCTACACCACGAAGATGACGTGCTACAGACGCGAAATTTAACCGACAGGAAGAAGATGCTGTGACATACAAATGATTAGCTTTTCAGAGCATCCACACAAGGTTGACGCCGGTGGCGACACCTACAACGTGCTGACATGAGGAAAGTTTCCTACCGATTTCTCATACACAAACAGCAGTTGATCAGTGTTGCCTGGTGAAACGTTGTGATGCCTCGTGTAAGGAGGATAAATGCGTACCACCACATTTTCGACTTTGATAAAGGTCGGATTGTAGCCTATCGCAATTGCGGTTTATCGTATCATGACATTGCTGCTCGCATTGGTCGAGATCCAATGAGAATATGGAATAGGTGGGTTCAGGAGGGTAATACGGAACACCGTGCTGGATCCCAACAGCCTCTTATCACTAGCAGTCGAGATGACAGGCATCTTATCTGCATGGCTGTAACGGATCATGCAGCCACGTCTCTATCCCTGAGTCAACAGATGGGGACGTTTGCAAGACAACAACCATCTGCACGAACAGTTCGATGACGTTTGCCGCAGTGTGGACTATCAGCTCGGAGACCATGGCTGCGGTTACCCTTGACACTGCATCACAAACAGGAGCGCCTGCGATGGTGTACTCATCGATGAACTTGAGTGCACGAATGGCAAAACGTCATTTTTTCGGATGAGTCCAGGTTTTGTTTACAGCATCATGATGGTCGCATCCGTGTTAGGTGACATCGTGGTGAACGAACATTCGAAGTGTGTATTCATGATCGCCATACTGGCGTATCACCAGGTGTGATGGTATGGGGTGTCATTGGTTACACGTCTCGGTCACCTCTTGTTCGCACTGACAGCACTTTGAACAGTGGACGCTACATTTCAGATGTGTTATGACCCGTGGCTCTACCCTTCATTCGATCCCTGCGAAAACCTACATTTCAGCAGGATAATGCACAACCGCATGTAGCAGGTCCTCTACGGGCCTTTCTGGGTACAGAAAATGTTCAACTGCTGCCCTGGCCAGCACATTCTCCAGATCTCTCACCAATCGAAAACGACTGGTCAATGGTGGCCGAGCAACTGGCTCATCACAATACGCCAGTCACTACTCTTGATGAACTGTGGTATTGTGTTGAAGCTGCATAGGCAGCTGTACCAGTACACACCATCCAAGCTCTGTTTGACTCAATGCCCAGGCATATCAAGGCCATTATTATGGCCAGAGGTGGTTGTTCTGGGTACTGATTTCTCAGGATCTATGCACCCAAATTACGTGAAAATGTAATCACATGTCAGTTCCAGTATAATATATTTGTCCAATGAATACCCGTTTATCATCTGCATTTCTTCTTGGTGTAGCAATTTTAATGGCCAGTAGTGTAGTTTGACTTATTGGTTTGACACAGTTTTCTTGTTCATGTGAATTGTATATACTGCATTTATTGATCTTTCATGCAAGTATGGTCTGAGATATAGAGCTGTGTATCAATTGTTAATATACAGGTCATGCATGCCGTGTTTTCAAACAAAGTATCAGTAGTACTTTAGAATGCTGCCTGTACAAACTTAGAAAATCCAGTATAAAACCCATTTCACAATCACACAGACAATTTTTTATGCTTTATTTTTATTTTTGGTAGAATATACTGCATGTTTGCCACATGTCCCTTGAACAACAATAGACTTTTGATAATGCAACCCTGTGAGAACGGAATGAGAGCTCATCTGATCTTTCCTTTCATTTACAAAACAGTATTCTTTCTTTGTACAGTCTGCAATATTGAGTAGTGACTCTGTTTTTACTCAGTGTAGTGTCCAGAGTAATAACAAACATTTATCACAAAGAATTATTTCACCAAAAATTGGAATTCTGAGGAGAAAACCCCTTGCCCAATAATCATAAAAGCACAGTTTTTTATTTTTTATCATGAGAAGAGTTACTGTTGAGAAACAGCCCATTTCAACTACACACGGATCTTTCCAGGCCTTTACGAGGCTTTTCCCACAATGTGTAAGATATATGACTGAATTTGCTACACGAAAATCATGAAGCCTTGGATTCAGTTCCTTCCTGTTCCACTGAAATTTGTCCAAAGACTTTCTCGTCTTCACTGGGATGAATGCTATCCTCATTAATGGCAGGAAACAAGGAAAATACTTTCTTCCCTTTGAGATGTTAAAGAGTAAGAATTATCAAAAGGTAAAGTGTTCACAGTTGCAGACAAAGAAAAATAGGACTCACTCTCATTTGCACTATCAATAAGAACCCTTCTAATTTCATCATTTGACAGCATGTGCTTCCACATCTTCAAATAGCTAAGCAACACAATGAACATTGTCCAACACAAACCAAAAAATTTAACGAAGTGTTGCTTTGAAATACAGTTTCTGCCATCTAAGGGTAAAATAAATGAATCACTAGAAGTCCTATAAACTGCTTGGATCACCATGAGACACATTGTGCAACCGTGCTGCATTTCTGAAGAAAATTTACAAAAATATAAACCAAGTGTCAGTACTTCCAGCTCTTCTAGTTCCTCTCATACTTATATGCCATCAACAGTGGGGATGTATAGATTGTGCACAGATTACACAGCAACAAAAGTTAACAGGTTAAACCTTTCATGGTCGATGGAACACATGTGTCACACTAATGTAATATCCAGTTTTGAGCATTGAGACATCTCTATCACAGCTCTGTCTGGTGCTGTGATAAGCAAGAAGAGTTTGGAACCTGGTGAAAAAACTATGGACTATCGACTGGATGCACAGAAGGCTGAAAGCAATCAAATGAGGTACCATGTCCATATATAACTGGCACAGTGAATCTATTTTATGAAAATCAAATCAGTCAAAATCTTCTCTGTTCCAAGATGATCTGTAATGAATAATTGCATTCTCTTATACACTGAAGGCTTGTTTTGAAACATTATTACACTTTTCAGTAATTATGTTGGTCAGTACATCATTTGTAGTTAGTGGGGCATGTATGTCTCAGCAAATTTCATAGAATAAAAAAAAAAAAAAAAACAAAAAAAAACAAAACATTGCTATGTGATATATCTAAGCAATCGTCCAAATATGTGTTGAAAATCTGTTGTGAGATGTCATGTTTTTCACTGTCATGAATATATGTGTGTTTTTGTAGTGCTTGTTATATGTTTTTCATGTTTAGCTCCTGAAAAAGACGCTATAAAAATAAAAACTGTACTTCAAAAATCCTAGGTTCCAATAAAGTCTTGGATCTAGTTAGGTCCAGGGGACACATGTTCCAACTGAAACATTTTCAAAATCTGTTAGCTTTAAAAAAAAAAAAAAAAAAAATACACTGTTGCTGAAAGAGTAATACTAGTCAAGAATTAATAGTGTTTTTGACCATTTATTTTACAAATATGTGTAACACGAGTTTTAGCCACAAAAAGGATTAATATGGTATTTTTATCCCCCCCCCCCCATGAACCATGGACCTTGCCACTGGTGGGGAGGCTTGCATGCCTCAGCGATACAGATGGCCGTACCGTAGGTGCAACCACAACGGAGGGGTATCTGTTGAGAGGCCAGACAAACGTGTGGTTCCTGAAGAGGGGCAGCAGCCTTTTCAGTAGTTGCAGGGGCAACAGTCTGGATGATTGACTGATCTGGCCTTGTAACAATAACCAAAACGGCCTTGCTGTGCTGGTACTGCGAACGGCTGAAAGCAAGGGGAAACTACAGTCGTAATTTATCCCGAGGACATGCAGCTTTACTGTATGATTAAATGATGATGGCGTCCTCTTGGGTAAAATACTCCGGAGGTAAAATAGTCCCCCATTTGGATCTCTGGGCGGGGACTACTCAAGAGGATGTCGTTATCAGGAGAAAGAAAACTGGCGTTCTACGGATCGGAGCGTGGAATGTCAGATCCCTTAATCGGGCAGGTAGGTTAGAAAATTTATAAAGGGAAATGGATAGGTTAAAGTTAGATATAGTGGGAATTAGTGAAGTTCGGTGGCAGGAGGAACAAGACTTCTGGTCAGGTGATTACAGGGTTATAAATACAAAATCAAATAGGGGTAATGCAGGAGTAGGTTTAATAATGAATAAAAAAATAGGAGTGCAGGTAAGCTACTACAAACAGCATAGTGAACGCATTATTGTGGCCAAGATAGACACAAAGCCCATGCCTACTACAGTAGTACAAGTTTATATGCCAACTAGCTCTGCAGATGATGAAGAAATTGATGAAATGTATGACGAGATAAAAGAAATTATTCAGGTAGTGAAGGGAGACGAAAATTTAATAGTCATGGGTGACTGGAATTCGTCAGTAGGAAAAGGGAGAGAAGGAAACATAGTAGGTGAATATGGATTGGGGGGAAGAAATGAAAGAGGAAGTCGCCTTGTAGAATTTTGCACAGAGCATAACTTAATCATAGCTAACACTTGGTTCAAGAATCATAAAAGAAGGTTGTATACCTGGAAGAGTCCTGGAGATAATAAAAGGTATCAGATACATTATATAATGGTAAGACAGAGATTTAGGAACCAGGTTTTAAATTGTAAGACATTTCCAGGGGCAGATGTGGATTCTGACCACAATCTATTGGTTATGAACTGCAGATTGAAACTGAAGAAACTGCAAAAAGGTGGGAATTTATGGAGATGGGACCTGGATAAACTGAAAGAACCAGAGGTTGTAGAGAGTTTGAGGGAGAGCATAAGGGAACAATTGACAGGAATGGGGGAAAGAAATACAGTAGAAGAAGAATGGGTAGCTCTGAGGGACGAAGTAGTGAAGGCAGCAGACGATCAAGTAGGTAAAAAGACGAGGGCTAATAGAAATCCTTGGGTAATAGAAGAAATATTGAATTTAATTGATGAAAGGAGAAAATATAAAAATGCACTAAATGAAGCAGGCAAAAAGGAATACAAACGTCTCAAAAATGAGACTGACAGGAAGTGCAAAATGGCTAAGCAGGGATGGCTGGAGGACAAATGTAAGGATGTAGAGGCTTGTCTCACTAGGGGTAAGATAGATACTGCCTACAGGAAAATTAAAGAGACCTTTGGAGAGAAGAGAACCACTTGTATGAATATCAAGAGCTCAGATGGCAACCCAGTTCCAAGCAAAGAAGGGAAGGCAGAAAGGTGGAAGGAGTATATAGAGGGTTTATACAAGGGCGATGTACTTGAGGACAATATTATGGAAATGGAAGAGGATGTAGATGAAGATGAAATGGGAGATAAGATACTGCGTGAAGAGTTTGACAGAGCACTGAAAGACCTGAGTCAAAACAAGGCCCCAGGAATAGACAACATTCCATTAGAACTACTGATGGCCTTGGGAGAGCCAGTCATGACAAAACTCTAACATCTGGTGAGCAAGATGTATGAGACAGGCGAAATACCCTCAGACTTCAAGAAGAATATAATAATTCCAATCCCAAAGAAAGCAGGTGTTGACAGATGTGAAAATTACCGAACTATCAGTTTAATAAGACACAGCTGCAAAATACTAACGCGAATTCTTTACAGACGAATGGAAAAACTGGTAGAAGCGGACCTCGGGGAAGATCAGTTTGGATTCCGTAGAAATGTTGGAACACGTGAGGCAATACTAACCTTACGACTTATCTTAGAAGAAAGATTAAGAAAAGGCAAACCTACGTTTCTAGCATTTGTAGACTTAGAGAAAGCTTTTGACAATGTTAACTGGAATACTCTCTTTCAAATTCTGAAGGTGGCAGGGGTAAAATACAGGGAGCGAAAGGCTATTTACAATTTGTACAGAAACCAGATGGCAGTTATAAGAGTCGAGCGGCATGAAAGGGAAGCAGTGGTTGGGAAAGGAGTGAGACAGGGTTGTAGCCTGTCCCCGATGTTATTCAATCTGTATATTGAGCAAGCAGTAAAGGAAACAAAAGAAAAATTCAGAGTAGGTATTAAAATTCATGGAGAAGAAGTAAAAACTTTGAGGTTCGCCGATGACATTGTAATTCTGTCAGAGACAGCAAAGGACTTGGAAGAGCAGTTGAACGGAATGGACAGTGTCTTGGAAGGAGGATATAAGATGAACATCAACAAAAGCAAAACGAGGATAATGGAATGTAGTCAAATTAAATCGGGTGATGCTGAGGGAATTAGATTAGGAAATGAGACACTTAAAGTAGTAAAGGAGTTTTGCTATTTAGGGAGTAAAATAACTGATGATGGTCAAAGTAGAGAGGATATAAAATGTAGACTGGCATTGGCAAGGAAATTGTTTCTGAAGAAGAGAAATTTGTTAACATCGAGTATAGATTTAAGTGTCAGGAATTCGTTTCTGAAAATATTTGTATGGAGTGTAGCCATGTATGGAAGTGAAACATGGACGATAACTAGTTTGGACAAGAAGAGAATAGAAGCTTTCGAAACGTGGTGCTACAGAAGAATGCTGAAGATAAGGTGGGTAGATCATGTAACTAATGAGGAGGTATTGAATAGGATTGGGGAGAAGAGAAGTTTGTGGCACAACTTGACTAGGAGAAGGGATCGGTTGGTAGGACATGTTTTGAGGCATCAAGGGATCACAAATTTAGCATTGGAGGGCAGTGTGGAGGGTAAAAATCGTAGAGGGAGACCAAGAGATGAATACACTAAGCAGATTCAGAAGGATGTAGGTTGCAGTAGGTACTGGGAGATGAAGAAGCTTGCACAGGGTAGAGTAGCATGGAGAGCTGCATCAAACCAGTCTCAGGACTGAAGACCACAACAACAACATCCTCAAAATGGCACACTATTTCCTTTCTTCATCATTTAATAACTTATTGAAAGGCCTCTGACTTCAGTTCATTCAATATCTCATCCAAAGGACTCTGACTTCAATTATCTGGACACTGCTAGTAAGCAACACTATGAGGTGAGTGAAAAATCTCTCTTTTTCCCAAGCAGCTACGGTTCTGCTCCACTTATCGTGGGTACAGGCTAATCAAGAACAGAAATCACTCCATTCGACAAATGTCTCCTGCACCACTGCTGACATTTGTACTGGAAATGGACCCCAAAGGAAACAGATCAATTCTTCAGCATATAGTTGTGGAGGGGGAGGCAAATGATAATATTATAATGAAAGTATAGTGAGCAGCATCATGTTGACCATCTACCCTATGAAGAATTTCAGTTTCACGGCAACACATTCAGTCTAAAAACTGCTACAAACTCATGACATCTGTTAGATGACTCAAAAATATATCTGGGATTCAAATGGGCACCTTGAGGCCTTTATACTTACACTTCATCATTTGCTAGTGGAAAAAGCTGATTTGTAGGAAAATATTACATTAAGCTAGTCACGATTGATACTGTGTTCAGAAAATGGTAATTGTTACAGTTTGCGTTCACCAAAAAGCCTCTCCTTGGTGGTTCCACATTTGCTTTGTGACCTGCCTCACAAAGCCAGCACATAACAATACCCATAAAACCAGGGAACTCAGTAATACATTTCAACTCCCTCAGTTTTAACAGATGATTTTCTTGTGTGGTGTTAACAACTTCATCATAAAAGTAATGTGCCAGAGGTTGTAAAATGAAAACCACTGAAGCAATCATAAAATAGCAATGCTGTTGCCTGTGGAAGAAGCTGTAGTTCCCTATAAGAGCTCTGAGACCCTAAGCTTGCCACAGGAGAGATATGGGCGCACACCCACACAACAGAGCAGGCATAAGCATACCTCCCTCAACCATCCACTGGACTTATTAGTGTTGAAAATGGTGAAATGGAAGCTTCAGAAGAAGAGCAAAGAGGTAGAGTGGGTTTCTTTACAGCAGAAGAAGTGCAGGGAATGGAAATTCATCAAAGAATGGCACATGTGTACAAAGTGCACTGCACGTCCATTGCAAGGGTCAAGGCAAGGTGTGACATAAGCAATTCAAGGAAAGATCGATGTCACTGGCAAATGACGCATCACTTGGAATGCCACATTGCCAAATCACTGTACAGTGGGTAGGTACCCTCACTGCTGAGGAACAGTGAGTTACAGTGGCAACCATTGCCCCTGAAATCAGACTGAGTGTCAGAATTGTAAAAGACATTCAGCACTCTCTGCCCACTTTCACCATTCTTTGATTCATTTCTGTTCCCTGCACACCTTCTCATGTCAGGAAATGCACTATACCCCTTTGCTCTAACGCTGAAGCCTCCATTTCTATTTTTTCAGCATCACTGGGTGCAGTGGATGGTCTAGGTGTGCACAAAGTTGTGCTGTCGCCATATGGGTGTGTGCTTATGTACCTGTGGCAAATTTAGGGTCTCAAGAGGTCTTATAGTGATTACATCTTCTTCGGCAGGGAATGGCATTACAATGTCTCCAACAGTTTTCATTTTACAGCCTTCAGCTCTCTTTCTTTCCAAATGAGCCTAACAGAGAAAAATATACAGATAACTGGACCAAAGGTGCAACTACAATAGAGGAGTATCTATGAAGAGGCCAGACTAAACAATGTTTTCTGAGGAGAGGCAACAGCCTTTTCGGTAGTTGCAGGAGCAACTGTCTACATGATTGACTGATCTGGTCTCATAACATTAGCCAAAATGGCCTAGCTATACTGCTACTGCAAATGTCTGAAAGCATGAGTAAAACTGCAGCCACAACTTTTTCTTTTTTTCCAAGGGCACACTGCTGTACTGTATTGTTAAATGATGATGGCATCTTCTGTGGTAAAACATTCCAGGGATAAAATAGTACCTCACTAAGATCTCTGGACAGTGCCTACTATATACCTACAGCTACATCTAGACAACAATTCTCCAATTCACAATTAAGAGCCTGTCAGAGGGTTCATCCAACCAAGCTATTTTCTACCGTTCCAATCTTGAACAGTGCATGGTAAAAATGGACACTTAAATCTTTCCGTGCAGGCTTTGGGTTCTCTTATTTTATTATGATGAACATTTCTTTGACTGTAGGTGAGCACCAACAAAATATTTTTTTATTCAGAGGAGACAAAATGGTTCAAATGGCTCTGAGCACTATGGGACTTAACTACTGTGGTCATCAGTCCCCTAGAACTTAGAACTACTTAAACCTAACTAACCTAAGGACATCACACACATCCATGCCCAAGGCAGGATTCGAACCTGCGACCGTAGCAGTCGCGCGGTTCCGGACTTCGCGCCTAGTCAGAGGAGACAGCTGTTGATTGAAATTTCATGAGAGGATCTCACCACAATGGAAAATGCCTTTGGGCTACTGATTGCTGTTGTAGCCACGAGTAACTGGCAAGCGGTGCACAGCAGAGAATGGAGAAGTGAAGCTGCCAGGTGGGGGAGCCACTGGAGGTATCGCTAAGTATGAACAGACAGGACAGGACAGGTGAACAAGTAGGGGATAACAAACACTCTGATTGACCAGGACATAACACAGGCAAGCAAGCAAGAACTGAGGTGATAAACATGGTGAGATAACAAAAATGCAGGAACACTCCAAACAATGACAGTAGGTATCTCAACACACGGAACTGGAATGCAGTACGGCCAAGATGCACATGCAAACTACCGCAAGTACCAGACTGCTGGGGTAGCAACGCATGGCTGCCTAAATACCTGACCGCGGGAAATGCGATTGGCTGTGGACTTCACATGGCATGGAGAGTGGTGCACTCACACAGCGAGGCTGGCGGTGCAGAGACCCCAACTGGGTATACAGGTCCATACCCTCTGGTGCCCATTTAACTTTCAAAAATTCTGACACCAGATCCCTCCCACATGAAACCAGTGCATAGGGGTGGAAACACCCCGGACAGTGCCATGTTGGGTAGAAGGAGGGAACGGAGACCCTATGACATCGACCGTTAGTGGTGGGTTGGGAGGGCCGTCTGTGGAATCCGTCAAAACGTCACCGGAACGCAGGACATTGCACAGCACCTTCGATCCTTGTGGAAGCAGGAAGGAGTGCCAGCATGCCTGTGGGGAGCTGGTGGCCATCAGCAATGGGGCCGACTCACAGGCCTTATGCACATCAGAAGGAAGTGTGGGGTTGGAGGTCGTGAGGTGCCACAAAGGTGTATGAGGCCAGAGTTGGTTATGGTGGCAGTGCTTGAGCCCCTTCTGTGTCTGTACCGATGTCACACGCTGCCCATGGGTTGTGACTACTGTGGTGGGAGTCCAAGCAACCTTGTCCCCATATGAGCAGGACCACATGGCTGTGCCCAGGGTGTAGTGCTGAGAGTGTCAGAAGCAGGTCTCAGAAGGCAACAGCGTCAGCAGACGGAGCAGGGTCCATGGTTGCTGCCCACGGAAAAGATCAGCCGGACTATGACAATCAGTTGCTGTGGTGCTCAGTAATAAGATGAGGGCCGACATGGTGGCAGAGGATTTGACCAGATTTGTAAGCTGTTGTTTAAATGTCCTGACCAGTTGTTCTGCTGTGCCACTGGAGGGCAGATGGAATGAAGAGGGCCGGCAAGGCATAGGTTGGGGGGCAAATGATTGTGGTAAGCTGGCCTGGTGACGCGCACACACCATGCACCCATTAACCAAGTGTTCGATGTCGCCATCAGTGCCTGGCCAATACACATCCCAGCGAGAAAACATCTTCATACGGGACATCCCCCAGCGTCCATAGTGGAGCAAGCGTAGTACGCGGTGTCACAAATCGGGTGGGATGATCACCTGATGGGCATCATCATTCACGGCCAACAGAAGGACACCTGACACAACCTAGAGCCTGTGGGAGAGGTGCCGCCAGGGGCTGATTTCAGTTTTCAACCAGCGGAGAATCTGCTGCAAAATGGGGTCCCAGCATGTGGCAGAGGTGACCTGTACAGCCATGACGGGAAATCCGTCCAGTGTATCTTGGCAGGTCATATCAATGTGAGAGCAGAGGACTTCCTGTTGCTCGAACACGGATCAGGGCCCGAAGGGAGACGTGACAAGGCATCAGCACTGGAGTGTTGTGAGGTGGACTTATATTAGATAACTCAGTGTAATTGCGTAAGAACAGTGCCCAGTGCTGCAGACATTGAACAGTTCGCTCAGGGAGGATTGTGAGTGGGCCAAAGCGGGTAACCAAAGACTTGTGATCAGTGAGGAGACTGAACTTCATTCCAAACAGGTAGATGTGAAACTTTTGAATCACAAACACAATTGCCAGGGCCTCTTTCCTAATCTCAGAATAGTTCCTCTGTGCTGAGGATAGTGTCTTGGATGCATATGCAATGGGCTGTTCTGAGCCATCCGCTTCCGGGCATCGGCCATCACAACCAAGGGGCAGTCCTGACAGAAGGGGGTAAGGAGGGGTGAACTTGAACATAGTTTTCAAGTGGAGAAAAGCTTGATAACAGGAAGGAGTGTAGTGTTCAACAACACCCCTTTGAAATGCAAGTGATTGAGGGGCTGTGTAACGTCAGCAGCTGGAGGTAAAAACTTTAAGAAGTAGTTAAGCCAAACAGTGGAAAATCCAGGACAGAATGAAACAACAAAAAGACTTTCACAAGTAAACCTTTCGGCCATTGACCTTCGTCAACTATAGACACACAACTCTCTACCCACCCCTACCACTCCCCGCACCCCTACCTTCTATATGCTTCCTAAAGTCCATAAACCTAACCACCCAGGACTCCCCAATGTGGCCGGTTACTGTGCCCCCACTGAGAGAATCTCTGCTCTTGTAGACCAACACCTTCAACCTATTACCCGGAACCTACCCTCCCATAGAAATGATACCAACCATTTCCTCCACTGAATCTCCATAGTTCCAGTCCCTTTACCACACGGTGCCCTGCACATCACTATTGATGTCACCTCCCTGTACACTTACATGCCTAATGCCCATGGCCTTACCACTACTGAACACAACCTTTCCCCATGCCCAATGGATTCCAAACCAACAACCTCCTGCCTAGTTGCCATGACCAACTATATCCTCAGCTATAATTACTTCTCCTTTAAAGGCATTGCCTACAAACAAATCCAGGGTATGGCTATGGACACCCACATGGCTCCGTGCTATGCCAACCTATTCATGGGGCATCTAGAGGAATCCTTCCTAAAAACCCAGGACCATACATCTCTCACCTGGTTCAGATTCACTAATGACATCTTTGCTATCTGGATCGAAGGTAAGGACACCCTATCCACATTCCTGCAGAACCTCAACAACTTTTCACTCATTTGCTTCACCTGGTCCTACTCAACCCAACAACCCACCTTCCTAGATGTTGACCTCCACCTCAAAGATGGCTACATCAGTACCTCCGTCCATATCAAACCTACTAACCACCAGCAATACCTCCACTTCGACAGCTGCCCCCCATTCCATACAAAGAAGTCCCTTCCGTACAGCCTCACCAACCGTGGTCATCGCTTCTGCAGTGACAAGCAGTCCTTCTTGAAATATACCGAGGGTCTCACTGAAGCCTTCACTGACTGTAATTATCCTCCCAACCTTATACAAAAACAAATCTCCTGTACCTTATCTTTCCAGTCTCCCCCCATCTCCCGAAGTACCCCCGTCCAGCCACAGAGGAGCATTACCCTCGTAACTCAGTACCACCCACGACTGGAGCAACTGAATTACATTCTCTGCCAGGGTTTTGATTAAATCTCATTTTGCACTGAAATGAGAAACGTCCTGCCCACTATCCTTCCCACCCCTGCCACAGTGGTATTCTGCCGTCCACCGAACCTACACAATATACTCGTCCATTCTTACACAATCCCTGCTCCCAATCCCTTACCTCATGGCTCATACCCCTGTAACAGACCTAGATGCAAGACCTGTCCCATACATCTGCCCACCACCACCTACTGTAGTCCAGTCACTAACATCACCTATCCCATCAAAGGCAGGGATACCTGTGAAACCAGTCATGTGGTCTACAAGCTAAGCTGCATGCACTGTGCTGCATTCTATGTAGGCATGACAACCAACAAGCTGTATGGCCGCATGAAAGGCTGCAGACAAACTGTGGCCAAGAAACAAGTGGACCACCCTGTTGCTGAAAATGCTGCCGAACATAATATCCTTCATTTCAATGACTGCTTCATAGCCTGTGCCATATGGATCCTTCCCACCAACACCAGCTTTTCTGAATTGTACAGGTGGGAACTTTCCCTGCAATACATCCTACATTCCCGTAACCCTCCTGTCCTCAACCTTTGTTAGTCACTGTCCTCACCCATCCAGCCCCTCCCCTGCTCCCATTACAGCACTACACAGCCGTCATTTCACCACCACTTCCAGTCTTTCTACTTCTCTCTTTTCCACTACTTCTCCCCTTTTCCCCACCTCTCCCCTGCCCTCTGTCTAACCTGCAGCACTTCACTGTCCATCACCCCCACCATACTATCCCTCCCCCTGTCCATCCCAGCCTCCTCCATACCCCCATCCAGTCGCCACTCCCATAATGCACTGGTGCTGCTGCTCGCAGTGTGATTTCAGTTGTCTGAGACTGCAGTCATGTCTCTGAGTTGTGTGTGTGCGTGTGTGTGTGTGAGCGCGCGCGCATGCGCGCGCACACCTACTGTTGACGAAGGCCAATGGCCAAAAGCTTTAATGGTGAAAGTCTTTTTGCTGTGCCTATCTGTGACTCAGCATCTCTGCTATATGGTGAGTAGCAACTTACCTTCTCACAGTATTATAAGTAGTATTTAACCATGCCCAAAAAAAACCTGGAGGTCAGATAACTCCTTTGGGTGGGGAAGGGTATTGAAGGCTGCAATGTTGCGATCCAACAAACAAATGCCTTCTTTGCTGAGCCAATGCCCCAGGTATGCGACTTCCGGTTGAAAGAAACTACACTTTTCTGGCCAACAGTGTAAGCCTGCAGCCTAGAGAGCATGAAACAAGGTACCAATGTGTTGCAAAGGCTCATGGCATGTACAGCCGGTGACCAAAATGTCATCGAGACAATTTACACGAGCCATGATGGACTGTGTCAGCAGCTCCAGGTACCTCTGGAAAATGGCTGGTACCAAGGAAATACTGGGAGATACATTGTTGTGTCTGCCCGATTTATTCCATCCTGCATCTGCTGTGTACTGAACACATCAGGAACGTATGACTAGGACAGACAAACAAGTCTGCAGTAGCAGAACATAGCATTATCGAGTGACACACCTTCGAATTCGAAAAAACAAAGAAGTTGTGCTGCGCCAACGGTTTCTGGGACTCGATCTTCAAAGAGGCAGTGGAAATACGTCTGCACAACAATTTAGTAAACAGGGTTAGTGGTTTTTCAGCTCAGTGCAGCGTGGAATACCACAATTGACATAATATGTCAGGAACGCTCCAATCTGAAGGCAGCGGCATCCGCAGACAGATTGGATAGTGTGGTGTGCATACTGTAAGACCTCCGGTACACACACCATCAGATTATTTGACTTGTCGCTCTAACGAAGTAGGCGAGTGTCAGCAATACGTCTCGTGGTCTTATCGTGGCGTGTTTATCTTCTGCCGTTAGGTTAGACGACAGAAATGCCACTTGCACGCTTAGAGTAGCAGATTGAGGGTGACCAACTTTAAACAGAATTTGATTAATTTTCACACACATTTATTAAAATAATAACAAGCATAAACCTTACTTAACTTGATTCTGGATGCTATTTACAATTGACAATCTGAAGTTCCTTTGGTCTTGGTACGTTAATCTTATTCTCACATATCTCTGATACTTGACAAAGTGTCTATACATTTCTCTTCATGGCTATGTACAGGAATATGGTAATCTTATTAGGCGCAGACTGAAACTTGACTATAGACTGGTACAGACAAATGCAGACTGGTACAGACTAATGCAGACTAATGCATACTGACTAATCGGAGGTCTGTACACTTGTTACAATACCTCGCACGTTCAGGTATCACTGCGTGAGTGTGATCCGCGAGGAGAAAAGGTTCTACGTTAGACAAGTGCAACTTCTGCTAACTGTCAACGTTAATGAAAAAGCCTTGAGTAATTTTAAACCTGCAGCTTTCACACCATATTTTTCTTATCCAAAGTACTTGTGGGACATGAAACACAAACTATGTAACACAAAGCAACATGGAAAATTGTTCGAAAATCACAATCAGGCTGACTGAAACATTTTCCCTAATAGCCTGTTACCACAGGGTGTTACTCACCACTAGAGGCAGAATGTAACACACTTATTTTTATAACTGCTAATAATATATTTTATAAAATCACTCAGTTATATTTAATATAGTAGTCAATTAATACTGATAATTAGACCCCCAAAAATCAGCTTTCGCAATAAATGAGAATATAGTTGTGAACTCTGATTCAAAATGCAAAAACATGAATTTACTTAACAAATGCTATTTCATAGAGAATTGTATCCACACAAAAAGCTTTATTTTCTACATATAAGTACTACTTAAAATATAACCAACTCTGAGTTAATAATATTGCATATCATCTGATGAAACCTAGTTTGAATAGATAATGTGTGTCAGGTGCAACTAGATTTATTTTTCGTTCTACTTCTATGCTAAGCACCTTGTCAGTTCTGTCTGTATGGATCATATGGCTATGAATACTCATGCAAGGCTGAAATCAATATTTTGCAGATTTTATAATTATCTGATTGAGTGAGTAAAGAAAAACAATATCAAGAAACACCTTAAATCAGAGAAGCACTCTGTTCACCCAGAGAGAAATGCTGCTGCTTCTCAGCAGAAACAATCATTTGTTGAAAGCTTAAATAGAGCCAAAAGAAGAGAACAAGCAAAGACCATTCTGAAAAAAGTGTTGAAGTTTTTTCAAAAGCAAACCAGTCAGAAAGCTCCACAATCAACCCATTTGTTTTTGTCAGTTTCAAAGTAACATTCCTTAGTCATTGGGAACATAGTATGACAATCTTTTACATTTGTACACCTAGTCATTTAAGTTAGATGCAAATTTCAAAAATGCTAATTTTGCCAAAATCACGTGCTCCATTTTCAGGTCCCTACTGATGAGAAAATTTATTAATAGACAGTTGAGAATATTAAGTGCTGCTAACAAGGAGTTAGCACTTTTTGAAGAAACAAAAATTTCTGCAAACCTGTCAGTTCCATATCTTCAACAGGTTTCCGTAATTCTCTCACAAGTTCCAACTCTATGCGACGTTGCTCCAGTTTACGTTCCTTACTGGCAATTTTCTCGGCTCTTACTTCTTGGCGTTTTCTTTCTCTTTCCTCCTGACGTTTACGTGCTTCAAGTGCTTTAACTAAAAGCATATGTTGCCTCCTACGCTCACGTTCCTAGACAGATAATTATAAAATGCAAATGGCATTCCAAAACAAACAGTGCAGAATCATTATAGTTCCTAAATGTATAAATACTAAAGTAAAATAAACATTTATTTCTTAAGCTTATGTTATCTTCATGAAGAGAAACAAATTTTCTCTGAGAAATATGAGTAATTGTAAGTAATATTTCTTATAAGAAATGTTCTAATTTTAAAAAGAAAAAAAAATTAACTCTTCATATTTGCCACAGTTGGCTGAAGTAAGCATTGCAAATAAAGATATTTCACATGAAGTATCAACCGATATGTAATAACTAACAATGAAAAGTCCACCACAGTAATGGAAAAGAGAATTTTTATATTTGTGATTATGCTTAGAGGTCTTATTTACTGATTCTTATTGCTTTGTAAAACTGTTATGAACTACCTCAAATACAATAAATTGTTTCCCAAGTACAAAACTCACTGTTTATTACAATCTGCATATATAAGTGAATTCCAGTTTGGGAAAAAATCACTTTGAGACACAAATGTAATTAATTGTTTTTACCATAATCAAATTTAGGATGAAAAAATTTCTACTTACACGTTGGTAGCATGAAGTCATAAATAATAATATGCATATACATGCTACCTTTCAGAACCATAGATTTTCTTCATCTGTTGAAAGAAAGGAAGGGCTTATGCAAAAGACGACTAAGTACAGCTATTAGCTGTGAGTGTCAGCTTAGGACTGGACAAGAGGAAAATCTACAATAAAATGTTACCAATAAACTATATTTCAAAATCTGTAAAATTTTATGATGTCAGATATAAGGGAGAGAGAAAAGTGTAGAGAAGAGGCAGTGAAGAAAGTAATAGAAAATATAAGGTAGAAAATCTGAAAACATGGGAAAATAATGTTGTATAAAATTGTCTAACACCAAGTTTGTGGAAGCTGGATTTCTGGAAGGGGAATGGAAATTATTTGGATAAGTTTGTGGGAGACTAGTGAGAGATGGAGGTAAGAATATAACTGTTAAGGTAACTAAAAACAACTTTTTAACAGGAAGTTCAGAATGTAATTGCTATCTGTAATGATCTCCACTGAGGAAGATACGTAACAGAGCATGAGGGATACAATCAACAACCTTTATTTGGTGATACGAGTTTATCATTATGAAAATTCATATGAGAAAAAAGTAATTTAGAGAAACTAAGGTGAGGGGAGGAATGTTATGTCTGCAAATGCTGAACAGTTGGAATGAATTGAGAAACATGTATTTTCCAATGTTCACCATTGACAAAACTGACAAATGAAAAGCACTTGTGGATGTACACTACATGGAACTGTACTATCCTAAAATCAAGCAAGTGAAATGGGCAAATTTAATATGTTATGGGACTCACCACAGAAAGAAGAGTAAGGTCTAGGGTATTTCAAAACAACAGGAGGCAAAAGATGAGAAAGAAGAGGAAAAGTAAGCCAGTGCAAATGAAAAATAGCAGTGGAAATCAGAGTAAAATATACCTGTTGTAGGAAAACTGTGCTGGGAGACACATAATGAACAGGGAAATAAGAGGATCTTAATTACACATGAGTGGAGAGAGATTACATAGCACAGAAAATTATGTATAAAAACCCTAAAAAATAGGAATATGAGATGATGGTAGCAGAAATCAAGATAATATAGAAATATTTTTGAAAAAGTAACAGAAGGTAATAGTCAAATATCTGAAAATTGAAGAGATGAGACAATGAAAACAAAAGTATGATAAATCAATAAAGTCTTCACTGTGTATAACAGTACAAAAGCAAAAATGAAGAGGGGGCTTAAAACAAAATAAAGAAGAATGAAACAAACAATAAACAAAGTAGAAAATAAACTAAGTTACAAAGAAGCAAACAATTACTGGTATAACATATGGAAAAAGGAATCAAAGAAAGAAGGAAAAATATGTTAAAATAAATATACCAAAATAAAACTAGAATCAAATTTTGATGAAAATTTCTCCTTTCCAACAGCAGCAGATCAGCAAAAAGAGTGAGTCACATACAGAACCTAAATTTTCATCACACAGCAAGAGCAAACAAGAAGCATGAAAAAACATAAATAATCATGTATTAAAAATGAAAGTCAGCCAGTGTTGAGAGTCAGGGGAGAGACAATAGAGAAAGACAACAGAGAACTACATAATAATGAAATGCTAGAAACAGATATTATTTGAAATAGTCGAAGCTTAGAAGATTCAGAGAGTGATGCTGATCTGAAGAAGTCAAGGAAAAGAGAAGTAGATATGAGAAATATGTTGCCAGCAAAAGCAAAATTAGGAAACATTCTCCTGTTTTTTCAATGACTTTTTTTAATTGTTGTAGCTTCTTTATTTGTGGCATTGTGAATAATAATACATTGGTCCGGTAACTGAAGTTATTTATACTTCATTCAAAATAAATCAAAATATCACAGCAATAAAAGTTAAAAAAAGCAGTAATCAGATAAAGGTTAAGCGTTAGGAGAAGTTTTGACTGCAATTAAATTACATAAATTCATCATAAACAAAGTTATCAACAGATGCACAGTTGGAGTGCTATACTGACCACAAAGCCTGTCATTTGTTATTTTTATTTGTGACTGTCAACTGCATTGCATAAACTTCCAAATTAACATCTCCTTCTGTGTAAATATAGTCAGTGTAATTTCCTAAAAATAGACTGTAATGAAATTATAGACCCCCACAGTTCGTCTCTGTAGCTAAATGCTCAGAATGGTTGACTGCCATGTGGATGACATGGATTCAATTTTTCCTTGGTGAGACGACTGTAATGGTGTCCACTCAGCCTCATGATGCTGACTGACAAGCTACTTGGATAAGAAGTAGCGGCTCTAAGATCTGCAAAGTTAACAACAACTGGGAGACAGGTGTGCTGAACCCCAAGCCCCTCCACATTACATCAAATTATGCTTTTGACTGAGGATGACAGCAGTTTTGTGGTAGTCCTGATCAGCCTGTCTGAAGCCAGAATGGCAGACTTTTGCTTTTGGTTGTTGTTTCCCCTCCCCTCCTGCTCCCTGTAATAGACACACATTCGATTCAGAACTGTGAAAGAGCAGAATCAGGATGGGTACACAAGATTTTGGAGATATCTACACCTGTATGATCACTGCAGTCTGCAGCACTCCAACTAGCCTCATCTTCTCATGAAATTCTTAAGCAAAGATTTCAGGTTCACATAATTCTGCATTAATCTTATTCTCTATATCCTTGGAAACAAGCTATGACACATTATACACTGTGATAAGACCAACAAAATGTGATGTATTCCTTAAGAAAAACTATCCAGAATTAATATTACACAGTAAGAACACAGACACAATGATTGTTTACCCATACAGTAAATTAAGCCCCTACATACTGAAGCCTACTGGTTATAGGTAAATATATTTATGAACACTTGCATAGATTTTTACATGCATATACAATTCTGTTAACAATAGGGTCACTCCACAGAACTAAAACAGTTCAAAAAATATCTTTATTAATGTCTATGGCAGATTTAAGACTGCAGATTCATGTATATCTTGTGCAAGGAAATGAAATTAACAGCAAGACACACACTATTAAGAGGTGCAAACATAAAGTACATTATTAAATGTACTAATTGTTATCAGTTAATAGCACAATCATTGGTGAAAAAAGTGAGTCAAATGTTATGAGAGCATAGGTCACATTTCATTGTCAGCTCAGAGAGTAATTAAAATGTAGTATCAAAATTTAGTATGTAATAAAAACTGTAAGCGCACCAACATTATCTTAGGTAGCTGGTCAAAAACTGAAATGTTATAATACAAACAAACACTGAAGATACTAAATCATGATGATCTAACACCAAATCTGAAAACTGCTTACATTCATAACAGACAATGAAGATGATCATACTTACGAAAAGCGAATTCACACCAAATAAAATAAATTTAAAATCTTTGTTACACACACCTAATTACAAGGATGGGAGCTGCAGTGCAAAAGCAAAATGAATCGCGAAGAAATTTTGAACATTTGTGGTGGAAGGAACAAAACACCAGAAATGTAAACCAAGTGAAAGTGAAATGAAATATCTATATACTTTAAAATTGTAACACTAAACTCTAAGATAATAAGGTAAATGCAGTTAAATTTCAAAGATCAACATGTGTAATTCTTAGCCCTAGTTTTACCTTTGACATTTACGCTGTCTTTCAAAGTACACATGATTACCTCCCACCGCAACTCCTAAACTGGTTCTCGCATTCCACAGAAATTAGCTACTCAAATCAAAACCAGTATCACACATTCATTTTCTTTCAAATTTACGCCCACATGCACACTACACACAATGCTATACATATGTCTAGGCTACAAATAATTTTGTAACACTAAAAAGTACTTCTCTTTCTAAGAAAGAGTACAACATCAAAATTAAGAAATGCGGCAGCAATTTATAATTTTTTCTAAGGAAACACAAAAGGAAAGAAATTATCAGACACAAATCATCTGTCAGATGTTCTCAGTAGAAACACATCAAGTAAGAACAGTCCTCTATAGGCCAAATAAATTATCAGACACTAAATCATCTGTCAAAAGTTCTCAGTAGAGCCACATCAAGTACAAACAGTCGTCTATAGGCCAATTAAAATTACTCGATAGTTGACGCTTCACGTGTTGTGGCTAGCATCCTCCAGTCAGAACGCTCACTGTCATGCCCAAAGTGTTCACCAATGCCAAACTGCCACAACAAGTAGTTTACTTCCAACACCCTTTCCAGCTTTCTTTCCTGATGTGTTTGGATCCTGAATCCTGGATCAGGTGCTTTTATTTCATATTTCATCACACATGATAACCACACCAAAAACAACACACGTTTCATACTCAGTGCTAACCAAATAGTCCTGTATCCTTCCACACAATATGCGATTCATTGTCACATATATAGTTATTATAATCACAGACATAAGCTCACATTTGATAAGCTTCACATGACATTTCATGAAGCCAAATTTTTGAAGGCTGTCAATTAATCATTGCAAATGGGACACTAGAGTCATAAATATAACAACCTTTCGATGTGTAGTGGCAAAGCATATAAACAAGCCATGTTAGCATATACACAATGTTCAAATCTCATCAAATATAGCAGATTGTTTTTATTTTTCTAAACCTAATCAAAAGACATTGATTACAATTTTTATTCAGTTAATTGGTTTAAATGTAATTTTTTTTATTTCTAATAATTTGCCACATTATTTTCATCATTGCATTGACTTTTTTATTTGCTCTTATTTTTCTTCCTATCATTCTTTTTTCATCTGGAATCTGCTTGTGTCATCTACAATCTACAACAAAGTGTCACCCATGACTGATAATCAGTTGGTAACACTTTGCTGTGGAAGATGGCTATGCAAACAAACATATTACGAAATTTTTGTGCCTTGAGTGTGCTTGTAGAGGTTAGGCTTAAACACCATGAACAAACCAAATAGGATTTTAGTTCTGCTACAGATTGTTTATTGGTGTTTTTTCAGATACATTGCACATCACAAGGTTTTGGTTAGTTTAGTACACGAGTTTAAATTTAAATTCACTGCTATAAAACCCATCGCCTGTCGCAGTTCAGCCTTTGCTCACTTAAAATCAGCTGTTGACAGAGCATCTCTCATTTATGTCATACCTCGCAGTGACCACTTTCAAAATTCCTCCATGTTAGACATTAACAGCATTTCTGCAGTGACCCGCCATGTTTGTGTGTCACCTATAACCGAGTGTAGCTGGCAGCGGATGTGGCAACATTGTAGCGGCAAGTGATGGACATCAACTATCAAGTAATTTTAATCAAAATGTAGTGATTAACTACTCACTAGAATGATGTCAGAGGAATAGACAATGTTGAAGAAAATGGGCATTACAGAACAGAATAAATTACTTTCAGTAAGGGTTATGCCATGAAAAACTGCAATGTGATTCATCTTAAATAGATGTCAACTGTACTGCTTGCTATTCAAGTGTACTGGCCACTTATTAAGGAAAGATAAATGTAATTCCATCACAGTAACTTGGAGAACAGATAGTATAGTGGATTCCGAAGTTCCAATAGAACCAGTAAATTCTTGGTTTATTATTTACATTTCAAGAAAAAAACTTTGCGGTTATGTTAGCCTACTATCTGAAGTAGACACCACAGATTTTGGTTCTGCACTTAATCAAACTGTTCTGCTCTACTTTTTCTTTGTCAGATATTATACCTACTTTTTTAATGTCTCATTTATTTTTAGCACTTATTACCAAATTAAAAGACAATGATCACAACAGAAGTCATTTGCATGGGAATAAATATAGGCAGAAATTCTTGTTTACATGTTGACAATGTTATGATTTTATGGTATCCACAAATCAAATCAGCTCCTACCTCTCGGCTAAAACAAGAAGCTTTGCAAATGTTGAGAATTATGATGTCAGAGCCAGCCATGTCCTTGTAATGATAACTGCATGAAGCCATGTCTAAAGGAAAATAACTCCAATAACACATTTTTTTCTCCATATTTACAATGAATCTTCTAGAACTACATCAGTTTGATTACTTTATGTAAGCAAATCACAAAAATAAAAAGAGATAGAGAGAAGAGAGAGAACAATCATTGTTTGAAACCAATAAAGTACATATTCCAACAAAGGACAGTTAGAATATGACAGACATCAAGTAGATGAATCAAAATTAATGGTAGACTGGGCAGAAAGACCAAAAGCAGAAAGGGAGTAGTGGGCAGAATGATGAAGTTGAGTAACTATAGACTACAGACATGTAGTGAGACCCTGGATGGTTTTCGCACAGTGGTGTTTGTTTAAAAACCAACAATAAAATCATAAGTTTTAAAAGTGTCAGAAGTACTTACAGTTCTGTTATCTGCTGGATTGTCTGATGAAGCTACGTGAGATCTCATACTAAAGCCTAATTCGTTATACATATGCACACCAATCCTCAGTCATTAAGCCTTTACTTGACTGTTTCAAATATGTGTGACTTGAGACAATCAAGCATGGAAGAAATACTTTTTGGAGAAACATTGTTTTTTTTTTTTTTTTTTTTTTTTTTGAGAGAGAGAAGCAATAGGCATCAGTTTTTACAACAAGATTTCTTCAATTGGTATCCTCTCTCCTAAATATACTACCAGATGAAAATTTTATGTATGTCCCACTATTTTAAAACAAATGAAATACTTAGAAATAAGAGAACATATTCCAAAGACATTGACAAATATCAAAATATTTTACATTTTAATACGTGTACACAAAATAGCCACCAGTCACAAATATAACACCAACAGCAGCTTTCAACAAGTTTGAAGAAAATAACAGAAAACACAAAGAAATAGCTGATAAACAACAGCAGCCCCTAAAGAGTATTATGAAGGATTTCAACAAACACATAAATACAAGCAAGAAAGAATTAAAGGATACTACTTTGAACCATGTCACATGTGTTAACATCATTTCAGTTTACAATTTCTTTCATATGACACCAAAAAGATACACAAAACCCACCCAAGAACACCCATATACAAAGAATGTCCTGTGTAAAATGTCAATAGTAATGAGAAACAGAAATAAATGGAATATCAACTTACAGAAATCATAATAAATGTCTACAAGACCGTGCAATATGTCAATAATGACATTACACACTTTCTTCACCAAAATGTAACTGTTTCCCTTTCTGTTATTTTCATCCTCTTTGTAATTATTTTCAGCAGGTCTTGGATATTTTCATTAAAATTTAAGTTATTTCTTTTTTCTACACAAGAGTGGCAATTTTAAAAAAAGACAATTAAAAATTGGAACGAATCAGTGAATGTAAAAATGCTAACTTCTGGGTCTTCCTTGGCAATAAAAATCAGAAAACACATATTAAAATGTGAACTGATTCTCAGCTTACAAAATATTTATGCTTAAATGCCCTTTATGCAGCTAATGGTGCATCACAACTAGTATGGTACATTCTGATTACATGCAGAAAAGAATCACCCATGTCACTTCTGGATTTGAATTACATAAAAAGTGGATAAACTAAATTTGCATCATTGGACAAGGATTTTCATGTAACCAGTTGCTCAACACAAATCTGAGGCTTTCCCTAACAAACGTTGTTCCTACAGTCCACATGACTATTAGAGCCTTAAACATTCAGACTCAAGGTATGCAAACCATGTACAAGTAAAGCATTATAATAGTGTGTGTAATCATATACAAAATGTGGGAAAAATCTTTAAGAAATATGATACTTGGGCTTTACCGACATGACATCTCATGATGTACAGTATTGTTGGTAAAATGGTTATTCCTATTTAAGCTGTTAAGTGTTAGGATCATTGGGTTTTGTTCTATACACAGCATAATATATTGTTTCCAGTGGGACAATATTGAAGTATTTACTTTTATCAGGTTTCATGTCTGTATATATTTAGTATCACAGTAGTTTCTTGTGAAAATGGGATTCTAAATATGTTCCTGCATAACGTCCCCAATCATTAAACCATATCTCTTTTAATTGCTGCAATTGATACCAACATAACATTTTGTTAACTGTTGAGTGAAACAGGCAACAGTATTAACACATTCACCTCAGTTGATATCATTACACTACCATTGCATTTGTGTGGCCACTGTTGACTCTTACATGTCCTTCAACACATATTGCAAGCACATGGTTTTCTGGCACACAGACAGTAGTTCCAAATTTAGTTATAATTTAGATAATGACAATGATTTCTCTTCTAACTTTTCAGAGAAGGACCATCGGTCTAGTAATGAGAAATGTGAAACAAAATCTCTATATGTATTCTGAACGTATGTATACTGAATGCCTACACTGTCCACCAT